>NW_015151471.1:250980-251894 GCF_000732505.1 Cyprinodon variegatus | reverse complement strand
TATAAATATATATATATTTATATACATATATAAATTTTATATATATATATATATATATATATATATATATATATATGCAAGGCTATTTCTTGCATTATGAATTGAAAAACTATTTGGATGGGAAGCAAAATGTCTTCAAACTAGGAAACAAGGTCCGGTGTTTTTTTTTTTTTAAGTTTCTTGGAAGGCAGGGAGAGTATTTATCACTAATAAGACTAACTTTCTCTTAAAAAGCTGTTCTTTTGACCCTCAATTCTTGGCCTTACAGTTTAAATATAAAGATTTAAAACATAAAACTATATAGATAAAAATAAATAAATTATTTCAAACACAAAAGCGACAGTTTTTCATGCTGCTACCACTGAGTTTAGTAACAGCTTTTCAAGCTTTTGAACCTGGTCATTAGTCTGATGCCACTCTTACATCAGAGATCTGGCTTTGAAATAATTACTGTTTGCATGTAAAGGAACCAGTGAGATTGCAACAGTTTTCTTTCAGCCAGCTGACCAGCAGTGCACTTGGTTTGAGCATTATTCTGAGCTGTTATACAGAAATCTCTAGTTACTTTATGGACTTCCTTATACGTAACTGCATGAAGAAGAAATTATTTAAAAAAATATGTTTACTAATTTTTTTGTTTTCTCATCTGCCTGACAGCGAACTCAGAAACCAAAGAGTTTATATATTCTAGGGGCAATTTTTGCATCATTGATGCAGCTGATGTAAAAGAGTTTTTGCAGAGATATAAGCAATAATTAACTTTTCATTCACAAAAACATAGATACATCTTTAGAAGGTAAAAGAATTAGGAGGGGAAGAGGGAGAACAGTAAGAATATTTTAATCAAATCTATATTTAGAGTCAATTGTTCATCATTATTCCAAACAGTTAAAGTTGGACGTTGTTTTCCAAGT
>NW_015151471.1:249529-250209 GCF_000732505.1 Cyprinodon variegatus | reverse complement strand
CAATTCCCAAAAATACAGATATTATAGAGTATCACAACTATTATTATTATTTAAACTAACCAAAAAAATTTATGAAAAACTATATGTTTTTGACTGAAAGTGTAATGTCCGTCATGAGAGACTTAATTGGAGACTGAAACCAGCAATATTACAGCTTTGAGAAATCTCGACTTAACACCTGATCTATGACCCTCAGTCAAGGCATACGTCAACTTTAAAATAAACAACTCATGCAAACTCCATGTTTGTTTTGTGTTTTTCCATAGCTCAAGCAAAACAGCTGAAACTGATGTGATAAACTAGAATATATCACACATCCTTTACCTGAAAGTGAAGAATAATAACATCTACTCCAGAATCAACCTTTGTTCAGTTTTAAAGTTGTCAATGAAAGGTCAAAGGTCACAGGGTGCCCCAGCATCTCCCCTTCATTTGAGCTGGTTTGTGCAGCAGAAATATTATAAGATTGTTTTAAAGTTATTAATGAAAGTTCAAATATCAATTAACGCCTCCAATAATTAAAATAAAAGCTGAATCGGCTAATAACTAACATTAAAAAAAAAATGTTTGCTACAAATTGTTTGTTATTGTCATTAATATTTGGTGCTTTTCTTCCAGCCCTGACTTAGATTAGATGAAAATATATCAGAGGAAATTATTATCATTTTGCTGAATATTAA
>NW_015151471.1:242769-248690 GCF_000732505.1 Cyprinodon variegatus | reverse complement strand
AAAGTCAGAATTCTGACTTTTTTCCCATACTAAACTGAAATAAAATTTAAAAATCATTTATTTTTCTTTCCACTGGCCCTAATCCTCTTCCGTACTTTTAAAATCCATCTGTGGATAAAATATTGTTTTTTTTTCTCCTACAATAAAAGACCCATATTCCCCTGCTCTTATTGACTGGTTGCCTTAAGTTAAGCCCATATCTCCGCTCCTATTTTAAAAACAAATCTACTAATCATTAACCTACTAAATGAAAACAACCCTCCTCTCCCTGCCGGTCATTGTTGTGTTTTGAAAGCTCTCTGCTCCTGTTTTATCCCCCCATCTGTCCTCCAACTACTCAAAGCCTGAGCCCCTGGAGGCCCCGTGGGGGACACAAAGTGTTCATAAGGCAAAGGCAGATTTTGATCAGAAGAAATAGAAAATCGATGCATTCCTGAAAGGAAAACAGACTGGATCTTCAGAGAGCTTCTGTTCTGCTTAAACCGAGAAACACATTTAAGAACGGAGACAAGGTGTCAGTATATCTGGTAGATATTGCAGACAATAGGAAAGGAAAGATGCCCTTTAGGAAGTTAGAACTGAAACAGAGTGATTTTAACTCTATCTGTGAAAGAGGAACCAAGACAAGCAGAGACATGAAAAACAAAAGGAAGAGAAAACTGGAAAAAGCAGCATTTCCTACCTGCATCTTTTCCAACATGTCGAAGAAATCTGCAGACTGAAACAGAAAGAAAGAAGATTAGCAAACTTTCTGAGGACCAGAAAAGCTGGTAAACTCTAATCAGAAGAGCAACAGCCGACACACATTTAAGGTTTGTAATGACAGCTTTTCTGCTGCATCCAATTTACACCTTACAGGTGTTCAAAAGGGAAATGCAAAACCCCCCACAGCCTGAATTTAAAGGTCTACCTCTGGTGCAGGCTTAAACTAAACTCTTCAACTTTACAGTATCAGGAGGGCAGCAGAGTCTCACACCCCTGAACACATTCTGATAAGGAGCCGCTTCCTCTGAAGGCGACACGCCCACTAAAACAAAAACACAAACCCTGAGTGTTTCTGCATGTCTCTGCAGGGCGGTGGGGGGGAAAGCTGTGAAGGTGATAATGGTCTACACCTTTAGGTGCTCACATTCTGCTGCACTCAGTGTTTCTAGGCAGGCGTTCACATGCATGCTTGCATTACACGCTTCCTGTCTGATAGCAGGCCATTCTTCCTGGTTCTTTACCAGGAACTCTAGGAGGAGTTAAAGGAAACATAGTTCCTAATGTTGCACTTCTTTAATTTAATAGAATTTCAGTCACATAGCAGCTAAAGCTTGGACATATTTCCATGGCTAACATTCCAAATGTTTACATTTCAGCCGTCAAAGGCTGCTTGTTTTTATAAATCAGCCCCAGAGCTGCAAACAGAGCTCTTATCAAGCTGTTAATATTAACCAGTGAGCTTTCTACAGGGCTGTTGTTAGACTTGGAAACAACAAGACAAACAAAACAACTATTTTTGTCTTCCTCCTTCTTCACAGTTAGAGATCATATAGTGTATATTTTTAAACCTTAAACCACAATTTTTTTTAATGCTTTTACAGGCAACATTAGTGCATAATTCCCACGTGGGGGAAAAAAGAAGCCAAGATGTTTACCTATTTATTTATTTCCTCAAATACTCAAAAAAAAAAAAAAAAGTTTTTCTTTCTTTTTTTTAATAATCGTTTTAAATCAGACCCATTGAGTTAAAGATATAGAGCAGAGGTCTTCAACAGGGGGTCCGCGACCCCTAGGGGCTCCACAGAGGTACTGCATGGGGGGTCACGAAAGTTTTGGTTGATTAGACTTTTTTTTTAATATTCCCCTCTGCAATTAATTTCCACTAATTGAAATGTCTTTAAATCCACATTATCATGATTTCAACACACTGCAGTAAACAGATAAATGGAGGCAGAAGATGTCTTTCAGTCATCAATGCTCACATTCAGCGACACACAGGAGCTCTTTCAAGCTGGGCACCGTTAAATTCACAACACCTGTCCCATCAACCAGGAATCCGAATCAGAAATACTTTATTAATCCGGGCATTTAGTCGCTCTGCTCCCCACCTCTGGAACTCCCTCCCTCCGGATCTCCGTACTCTGGACTCCTTCCCTCTTTTTAAATCCAGACTCAAAACTTTCCTGTTCAGACAGTCTTATCCAATCTAGTTCATATGCATCACTCCAATATTGTTTTCTTCCTTTTATTCCTTTGGCTTTATTTTACTTCCTGCTGTTTTGTTTTCTGTGGCATCTTTATGCTTGTACTTTTTAGCTTCCTGTTTTTAATGTTTTATCTGCCTGTACAGTGTCCTTGGGTGTTTTGATAAGGCGCTTTCAAATAAAATTTTATTAGCATTATTATTATTATTATTTTAGCTTCCATTTTCTGCGCATGCAGACTTTCAGGTGTATATCTGTGGTGAGCTACGGTTTCAGACAGTCATTGAACCTTCTTGGTGCAGGGCAGCATTTCTACCCACTTCTCCACTTTGCAGCCCTAAGTTTAAAGTTCTAGTAGTTCTAGTACTAGAACATATTTCTAGTTCATAGTTCCTGAATAGTTCAGTTTAACTAAAAACATGCTGAATTAAAATTGTGCTTTGAACATACTGGAAATCAAACACAATAGATTTTGTCTGATCTGTAGAGTTTTTGTCTTCCTGTTCAGGGAAAGGAAAAAGGGAAAACACCGTGCATTGTTTTCCTTTCAGACTGTAGTTAGATGTTAATTTCTGTTGGTGCATTTCATATAATCCTTAAATGGAATGAAATGTATGGCTGTAAGAAAATATGAAGCAAGCTCAACAGGTTTTCATATTTTTGCAAGGTTGTGTTTGGTTGATTAACATGTGCGACATTATATATTACTGCAACTATAAAGTCATAAACCTATTAAGTGGTGTTTGAGAGTCCATCTTGGATTGTAAACTCCATGATCCATTTTCAGCTGTAATAAGCAGTAGATAAAGAAAACAGCCTGTGTTTATGCTTCGCCGTCGCTCTGAAACCTGCCTGAATATCTGCAGCGTTACCCTTGGTGCCCTGTTCTCTCTTATCTCTGGGTCTCATCCTGGTAATCAATTTGTCCTCCATTTCTTTTTTTTATTTATTTTGATCCAACCTTTTCACTTCTGGCTTTTCTTTCTCTGCCTCTCAAGCCAAGGCAACATCTGCATCGCTTATCTCCCATGGCAACCTGAAGAGGATACCACAGGCCGGCTGGCAGCAGATTAAACCGGCACCATCGACTGAGTGACAGGCTCACTGGTGGATAAAATTCACACATATTCATGTGAAGTCATGAACATCATTGGCTAAGAAATTGAAAGAAATGATGAAAAGTCAGACTGAGATAACGATTTCTAAAAGCCCGACCATTTTATTTGTAGGATTAGGGGATATGTTGCAGAGTTAAGAATTCGCTAACAAGAAAATTGAAAGAATAAAGGCAGCAGCTAGATCTAAAAGGGAACTTGGGTTTTATGGGTAGTTCTGGTCTTTCCGTCTAAAAGCGTAGCTCAGAATTTATAAAGAAAGTTCTTCTAAAATGGTCTCTGCAGTCAGTTATTTTCTGTATGTTGCTGTTGTGATTTCTACTTCAAATATCATATAAATATCAATAAATATTTGCCTTGTTGTAAACAAATTTTTGATTTTTACTTGAAAATTGGCTATTTGTTCTTATAATTTTGTGATTTGTATTAATAAATGCGTGATTTGTGGTGGAATATTCGCTATTTCTTCCTCCAAATTTGTAATTTTTACTTGTAAATTTGTGATTCATTATTAATTTGTTTTTAGAAATGTGTCATTTGTACACTAAGGTTTAAGCTTTGTACCGGTAAACTTATGATTCTTTCTAATAAATCTGATTGTACTTCTACATTAGAAAGTTGCACTCGTAATTTTGTGACTTTAAATCGTATGCCTGGGATTTTCTATTGAAAATCGCTGACTTGTGCTTGTAAATTGAAGGTATTTATTTGTATTTTTGAAAAAAAAAAACTGTATCTATAAGTTGATGACAAGAAAAAAATACAAATACTTTATTAAGGTTTTACAAATTCCGACGTTATCTTCTAATTTCTAGTTGTCTTCCTCCATATTTTATTTTCTCTACATGTTGGTGCACCATCTCCCATTTCTGTTGTTTTTGTAAATGGGATTTGGTTTTTGAGGCAGTTTTTATTTTTTTGTTGTTGCCTGATTGGTGCCGTTAGCTAACTGCCCACATATACACACAACATAAATTAAGTATCCCAACTCCCATCAGCAAGCAGTGGCTGTCTAATCACTGTTGACTCTAAATGCATAAGTGCTACTGATAGAAAAGTTGTTTTGTTTGGTGTTTGATGATTGTTTCCTTCATCTTTCTAACATTGTGCTTTCCTTTTAGCCAAAAAGTAGATCCAAAAAGTAGATGTTTGAATTACTTATATAAGATAAGATAGACTTTATTTATCTCACAGGGGAGACATTCACTTGTCACATCGGCTCAATAGTCAAAAGATGGTGCCAAAAGGAGGAAAATGTGCATAAATACATATTTAACAGGATAATTGCACAGCTTATTGCACATTAGTTATTGCAGCAGTTATTGCAGTCATAGTGGCGCATTGTAAAGTCTGATGGCAGCAGGGAGGAATGACCTGCGATAGCGCTCCTTTTTACAAACAGGGTGTCTAAGTCTTTCACTAAAGGCTCCTCTACAGTCCGGTGCAGCTCATGTCACAGCAACACCCAGGAATTAAAGAAAAGGATGAAGATCAAAAAGATAATATTCCTGAGCAAACCACGGATTAACAGTGTCACATATAGTGAAGCTGCAGAGAGGATTAGCATGAAAATGATGCTTCATACATGAGAGCAAACATAGACTGTGGTTGATCCTTCTACTGCAACCACAAAGTATTTGCATAGTTTTTTAATAATTTGCATTTAGCTCCAGATTTAGTTTAAGTTATTCCATTTAGATGTATGTTTTCCAATGGGTGCAAACTTTAGTTAGTATGTCTGTTTTTTTCTTTGAGGTTCTAAAAATACAGAATACCTGGAGGTGGAAGTCAGGAACGTACCACTTTCCCAAAGGAGTGAGGGGGGAGTTTGTTTAAATTGACCAGTTGTTGGTCTTCTTAATATTCACTTATTATTTGTGCAAAGTTAAAGAGTTGTTATATTTGTTTAATATATTTTAGTTTTATATGGATTTTTTTGATTAGTTGTTTCTCTGTTACATTGTTCGTCCCTCATTGGCAAGTTTAGATTATTCCATCCCTATTTAAGTCGCCTCTGTTCTTTATCAGTAGGTCAGTTTTTTGTTTGAGTCGGTTGCTGTTCAGTTGACCTCAGTTGAGTTTGGCCCAAATCCATGTTATTTACTATTTAAGCTACTTAAAGAGCTTTGTATTGAAGTTTGATCCTTTGTTAACTATTTTTGACATTATTAATTAAACGTTTATTCAATTCTGAAACAACTTTGTCAATAAATCAATCAAAATCAAATCAAAACTTCTTTATTGTCAACTACGATTTACATTGTAATCGAAATTTCAGTTTCAGTGTAACCGTTGTCCTTGTTTAAGTTTGGTCCCTCACAGGGACGTAATGCTGCTCTTAGGCCCCGTCCACACGAAGTCAAAACGAAAATGAAACGCTAATATTTTCCAGAATGTTTGTCTTAAAGACGGAGACGTAAAATAAATGTGATCGTCCACAGGAAGTCAAAACGAACACGAAACGCTAATATTTTCCAGAATGTTTGTCTTAAAGACGGAGACGTAAAATAAATGTGATCGACCACACGAATGCATGAAAACGTTGCAAAATGTATGCAAGGCCTGTAAGTGGCGCTGTGGTGCCAAAGCAAAAATAGGCGAAAACAGGCAACGAAAT
>NW_015151471.1:237445-238588 GCF_000732505.1 Cyprinodon variegatus | reverse complement strand
TGCCATCATGCCCAACTCTGACTGTACATGTTGATTAATTATAGAAGCAGACCTCAAGATGCCAAAATGCAACTTCCTACCAACTGTTGATCTAAAATGTCATGATAAGAAAGGGACTGCACATGGGAGAAAAACAAACAGCTTTGCCAGAGAGAAGGTAGGTGCTGATCAGGATTCTGGAGTAACTTCCTTAATTACATTTGGAGAGAACAAAGGAGATGTTTGCCAATTAACGGCGTACTCCAGGAAAATAACCCTAAACCCAGTTTTTGCTCCGCCCCCTAACGTTCCCCCAACAGAGCAGCCATAATAGGTAAGGCAGACGTACTTCCTGGCCTGGCGGGGGGAAGCACAGGGCCACCGGTGTACAGGCTACCACCATCGGGTCGGGTTTGTTCGCTCCGTCCCCAGCTGGCTCCCTGCCCCCGTCCACCGGCGTTCCCAGTAGGATGGCCAGATGTCCGGCTTTAGGGCGGACAGTCTGGATTTTCATTGCACTGTCCGACTAGGCTTGTAGAGCAGATTTTTATTTATTTTATTTGCTGGGCTGCAGCACAATATCCAATCATCAAAAATGCATCACTATCTGATCTAACAGATGATTGGCTAATAGTGGCCCAGAATGGACAAAAGAGCGTGAATTTATGACCAAAGGTAGTGGAAATTCATTCAGTGGTTTCTGCCACTTTGTCGATGCGATGTGGGCGTAAGCAGTCGAGGAAAAGCTGCAATTGAACGGCGTACAAGTACGGATGAAATAAAAGTAATAAACGTGCAGCAGCGAACTCTTCAATGTTGGCTTTTGCATTAAGTTTTGTCGCCCCTGGATGCTAAAATAACTTCTGCAGAGCTGAAAGGTGGACTATAATATAAAACTGAAAGTGGATTTCAGTGATTTGCCCATAGCTAAAGAGACGACCATAAAGACAGGTCTGCTGCAAACACAAACACTTAAGATAAGTTCCCAGAAGACTGAGGCTATTAAAAATAAATCTATACTTTTAGAGCAGTTTAATGTGTTTTCTACAATCTCTTTTGTTGCTTAAAAAAATATTAGGCTATTTTATTATGAATGTTTCTTGTTAAAAAGATTTTTTTAATGTTTAAGTCCACACGTTATGCTTTGTGGTATTCTGCACTTTA
>NW_015151471.1:234666-235967 GCF_000732505.1 Cyprinodon variegatus | reverse complement strand
TTTGATGTTTCTCCGAAACAGCTTTTTCTAGTTAGATTACTCGTTACTAAAACAAGGTAACGTTAGTAACGCCGTTACTTTCAACGCCGTTAGTCCCATCACTGAAAATAACAAGTTTAAGAGCCCAGTGGTTAAGGTTCTATAAGGCCCATAATTGTTTGATAAAGTTTAAGCTAGTAAACGGTTACATTTAAACAAATATATGATAACTTTACAGCACATTACTTAACATAATGGACTCCACCACTTTGACTCCATGCATTTCTTTGTTTATCTACTGTTAATAACATCAGACTTAAAACATCCGTTCCAATCAAAGGAGAAAACACTGATTCAGGGCAGTAATACAGGAGCTAGTTGATATAAATTAGCACAGCGTATTTCATTAGCCTGTCAGAAAATGGAGACTAATGTTTTTAAACAGAAGCAGCAGATTAGATGCATATAGTGATTATAGGAGCTTTCTAATGTCTGAAGTCTTGCCATAAGCACTCTCTCGCTCACAGCAGAATTGCTGGTTGTCAGCTGATAATTACCAGAAATCAGCCACGCATCAAGCATAAAAGTGATGTTTTCTGGCTTGATTCTACGTTTACATCCCATACCACACGCTTCCTTGGTCCTAAAGGCTTTTTTTCCCCTGTCAGCCACTCTATGCAATCTCACTTTGTGTTGTCCTCAGCTGATCAGGAATGATAGTGCACTTCGAGGTCAGCGTGCTGCAGTAAGTGTCTCTCTCACAGGAGCTGTCGCGTTTCCTGCCTTTTATCACTTTGCAGAATTAAAAACAACAACTCCACTATGGCTTTTTAAGAAAGTACTTGTTATATGAGTAATAGATGCCTGGAAATCCTCATATCTAAAAGTCTCTTATGATTCAAAACGCTTTCATGTGCAGCAGAGTAATTTGTCAAAACACAAGTCTGTGGGAACTCCTTTAATCTGACAATTTAAATGCATTTGAACTCTACATTTTCCTGTCATTTTTTTTTTTTTTACACTTCAGTTCCTCTGAAGCACAGTTTCACTGGAAATTTAAAGCCATGATATCATCCTTCTCAGAGTAAAACCTTCAACCATTTTCTTCCTAACCGCTGATTCAGTTTATCTGGCAGGACGATCTGACTGCAGTTTTGAATGGAGGATAAATTTCAGTCCAAATACTAAACTAAGCATCATTAGGATGAGACTCTGATGGCATTAAAGGAAAAGTCCGGTCATATTCAAAATTCAAACTTCTGAAAGTACGTTAAATATGAAATTACAACATACTGTTCAATAAATGATAAATGTTTTTAATT
>NW_015151471.1:227697-233006 GCF_000732505.1 Cyprinodon variegatus | reverse complement strand
CCTTTTCCGGTAGGTTAATGTAATTGTGTTTTCCTTAATGTAGTTGCGCTTTGCTTTATGCAGTTGTGATTTCCTTAATGTTCCTTTCAACAGTTTTAGCAGTGACATAAAAAAGGTTAAATAATTACCTTTTAGTAATAACTCAAACTAGCCATTTTAATTTATTCATTATCTTTAGAAATTCAAATAAGAATTTTTATAAGTACAGCTCAAGAAGTTCCTGCATTAGGGTTTTTCTCCTACCTCTTTATTTGCCTTTCTCTAAAGATAATCCCTCTTTTTAATGTCAAGCACATATAAAAAGGAGGAATTCAGCAATCCCTGCCTGAAAAATCAGAATACAGTTTAAACAAACGCACCAACATCAAATGAGGCCAGAAAAAAGAGGGCTTAACTGGATACAAAAATGCCTCTTTAATCCTCCCTTATGAAGAATGATAATCCATCTGTTTCAACATTAAAAAGTGGCACCAATGTCAGTACGTAAAAAACTGTGATTTTGGATGTCAAGTTTTTGATGTTTGTTCAGGACGGATACAATCATTTCCAGGAAGACGCTGGTTTGTATCATACCTTCATGCTGGGTGGGGCAGTGCGGGGGGGTGAGGGGGGACATTCTCCCAGGGGGACGTTCGAGATGTTCAGCAGCTCCTGTTTCCTAGAGACAAAAAGACAAGAAGGGAAGGATGTACACCTTTAATTTATTCATGTCTGTGATCAACAATATATTCGCAGGGTCGTACATCCCTGTGATGTGTTCCTCTTTCTTTAGGCTGATTAAAAATGGGGCCGTCATGGCAGCAGGAAAAGCTCCAAGCATTGAGTCAGCCTGCATAGATCTGCATGTTTCAGTGTCTAACTTAACAAACAAAAAATTTGTTTTAGGTTCATTTTTTCTCCTATTTATATCAAACTTCCTGAGAATTTGAGGTGGTCTTAAATGAGCACGCTGTATGGAGTGAATTTTGTTCCAATATTATTGCAAGCTAACACGACTCTTTGCAAATGAACATCTGAAAAAAATGGAATCCAGAAATTAAAGTTTGAAAGAAGAAGATTGAATGAGAGCGGAGGAAAATAGGAACACTGATGGAAAGATCAGCTGAAGAAAAAGAAGAAAAATCTATTTAGAGTTAAAAGAGAGCAGACGACAAATAAAAAGAAGCAAATTTTTTTGTGAATAACAACAGGAGAGAATTTAACTACTGTTAAAAAGAGAGATGGTGGAAAGATGAATTACAAAAAGATGTACAACTATTTTTCCATAACTTTTTTTTTCATTAAAATATGTGTCAATAAATGTCAATAACGGGATTATTCATTCAGGTCAATAATCTCTGCGCTCATTTTAGTTTTTGCTTTTACTTGTTCAACTGGGAGAGATTTTATTTCTTAATTATGTATCATCTGTTTCAATTTAAAGTAAAAAAAAAATAAAAGTATTAACTGTAACCATCCATATATGAAAATAATATGAATTTTCTTTTTATACTAATAAAGGGATTGACTTAATCACATTTTCTGTGACTGTTTTACGCATGGCTGAGTTTTCCCAAAACTATCAGCATTTTTATTTAGATAATATTTTATTAATCAAAAGGTTGAAATTATTTTCAGTAAAAGAGATTAAAAAAATACAAATTTTGCACTTAATATTATTGGTATTGAAACTAATGAATTAAGGCTTGAAGTTAGAAATTAAATTAAATTACATTAAATTAGAGGAAATAAATTATACAAAAGTTTAAAACTAAAAAAGTGCAAGTAAATTATTCACGAGATCATAAAACATTGTATATTATCTATAACACTATGATTGTTTCATATTGGTTATTATCATGCAGAAATCTGGGGAAGTTTAAATAAAACATGTTTAATAAGTTTTAATTTCCAAAAAAAAAGAGTAATAATAAAAATACTAACCACAGAGAAGCACCAAATTCACTATTTCTTCAGTTAAAATTGATCAAATTCAATTAATTTGTAGATGATAGTGTTTTACAAATAATATTTAAAGAAAAAAGGAAAATAAATTGTGATTTAAAAAGAACTGAGATCTTAAAAAAAAAAAAAAAACATTTAGAATAGAAGCAAAGGAGCACTGCGATTCTGTGAAACAAATGAAACAACCTGAATAAAGACAACAGAGAATCACAGCAATTTTATATCAGTTATTACTGATTTTAATGCAAGTCACTAATCATGTCAAATGTTATGTTTTGTTTTAAGATAAAGCAGAAAATAAAACCTAATAAAATAAAAAAGTTTGTGTTTTTGATCACTTGCATACCCCTTACAAATAGAGCCCCCTCATCCCTCAGTGAGCTCTAGAAGCACAAGATCTATATCCATCCATTCAACAATGAACCTGCTACATGGCTGTACGTCTTATTTTGGCATTTGACCAATTAGTTTAGGCCTGGAATGATTAAAAAAAAATAGAGAAAAAAAGCTTACAAGTCAAGAAAAAAGGTAAAAAGCTAATTGAAAAGTTAAAAAGTAAAGTTAAAAAGTTAATAAGCCTACTTAACAATTCTATTTAAGTTTATAAACTCAAACATTTTAAGTGCCAGTATCAGCATTAATGCCTCTAAGGTTATGTTGTACCAAAAAAACAATGTTCGTTTCCCTCTCAGTGTTTTTCATGAATTTTTTAATACAAACTTTTGTTATTTTTCTTAATATATTCGGGCAATGTGCCGTTTCTTGTTATTACATTTACATTAATGTTTTACATTAAAATATCCATATTTATTTATTGTTACAAAGGTAATAAGGTCTTGTCCTGGATTCCATTAACACTATTGGCTTGAAATTACAATTTTTCAAAGTATTTCACTGAGTCCCCTATAAAGGGTTAATTATATAAAATATTATTTAATGTGAGCTGAAGGTGAAACTTTATGTCCATTAAAGCATAATCTAAAAACAGATTGATCAATACGACCAAAAATTTGGCTGAATTTTACCAATCTGGTTGGTAGTTATGTATCCAACCTATCTGTGGGTTAAAACAACCAATCTAACTTGGTAGTGAGTTTAAGTAATCTATATTGGTAAAAGAGCAAACCAATACAAATTGGTCACTTTAACCAAAACCTTGGTAAAGTATAGCCACTTTAACAGCCAAGGCCGGGCTTGAACCATCCTTTGATTGAAGGGCAAACTCCTACGTCCAACACCACTGTCAAGGCTAATATTGATTGGATTATTACTACTTAATACTAACATGACCACCAAGGTTAATCCCAAGATTAGCATGCTGTAGATGTAGCTACACATCACTGTAATTGTTGTCCAGGTCCATGACTACTCCACACTGCATTGACTACAGCCAAACAGTCAGTTTAGTAAACAATCTGTTACCATTTTTAGTTTTTGTTTGGTTAACCAATCAAATTGGTTGATTTGAAACCGACGGTTTGGTCAGTTTCTGACCAATATATTGGTTAATCCAACCAAAATCAGATAAACCAATTAAATTGAGTGTTTTTCCAACAAATCTGTTCTTATAGCAGAGGATTAATTGGCTTTTACGCTATATGAGTAGCATCACAGCTGCTAATCTTTCCAGCCAACAGTACAGTTGCCTTAACTGAAACAGAAAGTGAAACCTATAAGTGATTGATTTAAAAGGAAAAGCCAAAAATTCTACATCAGGCTCAATTTTAAAAGATTTACTACAGTTGCACCGCAAATTATGACCCCAACTTGAAGTGGCCATTAAAGCCTCTGGACCAGGACAAATTTAAATCCTCTAGCTTTTCAGAACTGGTTCATTTTAACATTTAATGCATCTCTAATTAAAAGGATTTAGCCTGACCTCGATGGAAGCACCAGGATAAGAGGCTTTCTGCTCTTTTTGTATGCTCAAAGGGGTTTGGGAGGGGGTGGCTGACAAAGAGCTGCAAGAGGTCATTAGTGTGTGAAAGATGGTTCTCATTTTCCTGCTGTTCTCTGTATCATAGCAAACTCAGAAACATGAGTGACCATTAATGATGCTGAGCTGTAACTGAGGAGGTGAAGGAGGATGTGGTGTTTTGGGAACATTTGTTGAAGCAGCCAGTTTAGTCAGAACAATATTACCACTAAATATCAGTTAAAGATAATAAAAGGTAAACATATGTTTTCTAGTTAAATCTACTGAGGTTTAGGACCACCAGCCCATTTTGTATGAATAAATGAAGAAACAAACAAAAGAACTAGCTAAATGTATAAATAACAGGGGCGGAGCTAGAGAGGGGTGAGGGCTGGTGATGGCCACCCTTAGCTAAAAACTGGCCACCACTCTGGATGGATTGGACACAGTCCATCCAATCACATCCTGTGGTTGGACACGTGTAGGAAATTCAGCACCCCCAGAAGCAATTCCCCTCTGAACCAGAGGGTGGCAGCAGTAATACTCCCAAGTGAAATGTCCTAATTAATTTCATATTTTAATTTTTTTGTATATTTTTATTAAGTTCTCTTTTATATATGTACATCTACAATGGAGTATTAGGGCCTGGTTAGATATTTTGTTTCTTTTATTTTGAGAATAAAGTTGTAACATTACGAGAATAAAGTTGTATTAAAAGATTAAAGTCATCATACAACAATAGTTTCAACGAGAAAGTTTCAAGCTCTGACCAGCATATGATGGCCGACCAACTCCACCAATCAGCAACCTGAGTCGATGTTGACATCCTGCCCAATTTGATGCTAAAAGATTTCCTTATTTTTCAAACCGATGCTAAAGTATAACTTCACATGATGCTCCACATTCCTCATTTTAGGGAAGAAAGTGCTTCTTGTAGGAGTTGCCATAAAATACAACTTGTTTCTCGTAATATTAGGACTTTTTTCTCTTAATATTACTTTTTTCTCGTAATTTTATGACTATTCTCGTTGTGAGTTTTTTTTCTCGTAATATTACAACTTTATTCTCATAGTTTTCCGACTTAAGTTACGACTTTATTCTCATTATTTTACGACTTTAGTTACGACTTTATTCTCATTATTTTACGACTTTAGTTACGACTTTATTCTCATAGTTTTACGACTTTCTTCTCGTAATGTTATGACTTTGTTCTCGTAATGTTACGACTTTCTTCTCGTAATGTTACGATTTATTCTCGTAATGTTACGACTTTGTTCTCGTAATGTTACGACTTTGTTCTCGTAATGTTACGACTTTATTCTATTCTCGTAATGTTACGATTTTATTCTATTCTCGTAATGTTACGACTTTGTTCTCGTAATGTTACGACTTTGTTCTCGTAATGTTACGACTTTATTCTATTCTCGTAATGTTACGATTTTATTCTATT
>NW_015151471.1:224150-225445 GCF_000732505.1 Cyprinodon variegatus | reverse complement strand
ATTCTCATAGTTTTCCGACTTAAGTTACGACTTTATTCTCATTATTTTACGACTTTAGTTACGACTTTATTCTCATTATTTTACGACTTTAGTTACGACTTTATTCTCCAAATAGAAGAAAAAAAAAATCTCTACCCCTAATACTTCATCGTATAAATCAATATACTGACATTGGAGAAGGAAAATAGAGAAATTATGCTCTTTTCTGATCTAGTTTTTGTCTTATATGAAGGAGAAGGGAAAGAGGTGTCTCTGCATGTGCAGGTAGCTCTTGTGTCAATAGAAATAAATAACAACTAAAACCAGTTAATGGAGATATTAATTTACACGTGTGTTAATATTAAGCAGAACCATAATCAATTATGAAGGTATAGTGAAAATTTTTTCACTGTTTGATTTATTGTGCATGTAAAAGACCATCCTGGATGCTCTTCCGCCATCTTGTAAAATAATCTCCCAAACACACTCTGGTCTCATTATTTCTTCTAAAGCCTTCGGCTTCTTCTACATAAACTTGTAAGACTGTTTGCATCTTTCTCACTAGATAGAGAAACACTTAAAGAGGAAATGAGAATAAATCAGAATAGAATAGAAAATCGGTGTTACAGCAGTAAAATGATTATAGAAGAAATGGTAACACATATGTGGATCTTAGAAATAAGAATAACATAATAGTAAAGTTGAAAAATAAACAAATTAAATACTGTTCTGTAAAGTGTTTTAACAATATAAAAACTGTGCATCTCAAGAATAAATAACCAATATACAGCTATGGATATTTTTACAGCAATGGATATTTGAAAATAGCAGCAACATCAATGACAGCAGCATGTTATTGAACTGACTAAGACAGGAATTGCAAAATCAGCTTGTAGTGTTTCCAGCTGCTGGGAGGAAGGATCTGTGATAACGCTCCCTGGTGCATTTAAGGAGCAGCAGTCTGTCACTGAAGGAGCTGTCCAGTTCAGCACCAGCTTCATGCATGGGGTGGGAAACTGTACTGAGAATGTCAGGAAGACTGGCATGTGGGACAACCAATAGATAAGATGAACCCCCCCCGAAGCTGAAAGATTGTCCACAGCACTTTTAATTTGGACAACATATGTGTGCATCTGTATATTAGCTTTAATTCAATTCAATTTCAATTCAGTTTATTTCTATAGCGCCAAACTCACAACACATCATCTCAAGGCACTTTACAGTTCAACCAGATCATCCAGTCAGATTGATTCAGAGTTTTTTATCTAAGGAAAACCAGTTGATTGCATTGACTAATTGACTCTTCAGCCATCCCT
>NW_015151471.1:221152-222777 GCF_000732505.1 Cyprinodon variegatus | reverse complement strand
GAAAGCACATAAAAAAAAAAAAACACCAAACAGAATGTAAGACGAGATGGAAAAACACAGCAACAGAAGTCATTTAAGGGCGAGGCAACAGTCAGCATTAAACAATGCATCCTTGTGTTCCTGTTTATCTGTCTGGTTGTTTGTCAGGTCCAAGAAGCCAAGGTTGAACACGAAAGAAGGATCAAAAGATATAAAAAAAACTGAGGGAGAACGCAGAAGGCAGTGAAACAAAAGGTTTTGATGTACAGTGTGTACCGCTCTGTTTCTGTTCTCTTCAGATGCTACGTAATGCAAGTGGTTTTCCAGTGTTGACCCGTGAAAAGGAAAAGCTTGTACAGACATCTGTCTCTGGGGCGGGTCTGTGTGGTGCATTTCTGCAACTAGAACGACACAAATCCTTCCTTTCTTACACCATCACACTCACAGATGCAGAAAAGGATAGTTCCTGCAGGTCGGGGCGCCGGGCTTCCTTTTACACACATGAACTTCTTGCTTTTGATTGGTTAAAAGTCTTACAACAATCCTTCTTAATCTTATTCTTCCTAAATTGTATCAACCACCTGGACTGTATAAACCTCACAATGTTTTTTTGAGAAGCATCATCCAAAGGTTTCTGTAAAATCAGTTGAACTCAGTTCAGGTCAGTCTATAACAGAACATGAAATGCTTAGACCTTCTTTATCCTTTAATTAAGCTATAATCTGTCTTCCCCAGACATCAGAAAAAAGCATATAGGATCATTTCGTACGTTTATTACAGTTTTTCTCACTTGTTTATGCAAAAAAAACTGTTAACGGAGGCACAATGACCAAATATGTAACCCATGAAAAAAAAAAAACCTTAATTAAACCAGTTCTGCTGAAGAGAAACTGAAGAGTTTAAAAGGTGAGACCTTCTCTTTTAATGCCAAAACTGCAATGCATGAAAGATAATAATAATAAATAAATAAATTGATCTCACATTGGAGAAATTAACTCTCTGCATTTAACCCATCCCCTTGCAGAGCAGTGGGTTGTCATAGTGCGGCGCCCGGGGAGCAGTCTGGGGTTAAGGGTCTTGCTCAGTTAGCAATAGTGGCAGTCTGTGGGAGTGGGGCTCGAACTCAGAACCTCAGGATTCCGAGCTCTATGTCTAACCACTAGACCGCCACTTCTCTAAAGATGCACAGTTTGTAATTTTTTGGCTGATGCCTCATTAGGAGTATATTTTAATTGTTTTGGTATTTGTAGCATTATGACCAACTTTGAGCAGGAAAAATAAACTCTACAGCCGAGGTCTTCAACAGGGGGGCCGCGACCCCCAGGGGTCCTCGGAGGTACTGTATGGGGATCTCGAAGGTTTTGGTTAATTAAACTTTTTTTATATTCCCTCTTGCAATTTTTTCCACTAATTGAAATGTCTTCAAAAACACATTAACATGATTTCAACAGACTGTAGTAAACAGATAAATGGAGGCAGAAGATGTCTTTCAGTCATCAATGCTCACATTCAGCGACACACAGGAGCTCTTTCAAGCTGGGCACCGTTTCATTCACAACACCTGTCCCATCAACAGAGATGGCAAAAGTACAGATACTTGTGTTAAAAAATACTCTGGTAAAAGTGGAAGTACTGATTAAACTTCT
>NW_015151471.1:216619-219439 GCF_000732505.1 Cyprinodon variegatus | reverse complement strand
ATTTATGGTTTCTCATCATAGCATTTTATCTTTGTTCAAACAGTTCTTACAAATGTTCATTCATTGCATGGTTTGCAAATCGGATCACGTTCTGAGAAGAATTCATTTTTTTTTTTTAAAGAGATATGATTTTGCAGAAGAACTGAGGGGTTTTGAAGATCGTGTCGGTCTTTTTGAATTCTGTGCAGAGTTCTGTGAATATGAGGCATATTTTAGAGAATGTAAAGGTTTAAGAAAAAATGACAGAGCGCTGAGATCAAATATGTCTGCCAAGGCTCCAGTGCTGCCACTCCAGGTTTGACTCAGGAAAACATGAACATTTTGAGTTTACATGAAGCTTTGCTGACTTTTAAGCAGACAATGATTGGAACCGTTTTTGTTCTGACTTCTATAGAGTATGTACTGCAAAACATCCAGATGGACCTTAAAGAACTGCTTGTAACAGTAAACCCAAAGTAAAGTAGAACTCTAGATCCTCCAGAACCTCATTCGAACCTGATTTGATGCCCCGCCTTTTAAAAGCTTCACATCTTTCTTTTTTTATTTTCTTTTTGGCGAGCAACTGCTGCCTGTGATGAAGATGAGCCAGACGGCACAGAGGCAGCCTTACACCTCCGAAGGATTCTCTGAATTTTCACAGATGAACATTAATGAACTTGTTGCCAAGAAACGACGACAAGCCTCCATCTCCCACAAGACGGCTTATTGAGCGGAGAAAGAAAAGGTCTTTTTTCCAAATGTTGTCGTTATCATGCTTTTCTTTTTTGCCTTTTGTATGTTCCCTGCTACAACCATTCCATTCTAATAAAAAGGTTTTTAATTCTGCTCTTTGCCGATTGTTTTTTTATATATATATATATATATATTTTTTTTTTTTTTTTCCCACATCAATACAGTTGAACTTCCTGCTGATTAAAACACTGATATTTCACTACAGCTTTATTTTGTTTGATACAAGATCAAGTCCATGTTCTCAGCTTCTAGTTTGAGACTCCTGACCAAAGGGTTTGGTTTGTTGTTTTTAAGAAAATTCCTTTTACAACTGCAGCATAATATTCAAGAACCATAAGAGAACATTAACACAAACTTGGCAACAATAAAAGATCAAATAAAAAGCAACGTGTGAACAGAAGCAGGGCTCAATGGATGGGAACCCACTGCTTTGGAAATTCATCAAAATCCGCTAAAAATCACCTTTCCACCCCAGTATTTATAAGTGCTATTTTAATTTCCAACTAAAGCAGGGTTCCCGCGGGTCCTTAAAAAGTCTTAAAAGGCATTGAATTCTTCAAAATAAAACTAAGGTACTATTTGGTATTAAAATGTCTTAAATCAGTTTTTCGTAGGTCTTAATTTGAAAAACATCATAAATAGGATTATTTTTATTATTATTTATTGACACCGGCCCACTGCGACCCCAGCAGGGATAAACATGTCAGAAAATGGATGGATGATATTTGTAAATCCCTTTTAGTGTCCCACAATGGGGAAATTTGTTCTCCTCATTTTGACCCATCCCTTGGGGAGCCATGGGCTGCCATTCTGCGGTGCCTGGGGAGCAGTGTGGGGTTAAAGGTCTTGCTCAGGAACCCAGACTGCAGGCTGAGGGGATCGAACCGGGAACTTGCCACCTTCTCAGAGCACAACTGCACAGCTCTAAGCCACTAGTCCAACACTCCCCGTTCAGTTCAGTTAAAAAAACGCTATTTATAACAAAGGAAAATCAAGATAAAGGTACAGTTATTTTTTCATAACGCATTTCGATTAATTTTTTTTAATTTTGTACCTCTCATCCCTCTCTTGTCATAATCAAGAGTTCTAAGTTTTAAAAGGACTCAGGCCAGAAGGAAGAAGGAGTTATAATGGGAAAGAAGGAGGAAGAAAAGGAGGAAGGAGTCATGGGGTCACGGTCAAAATGAGTCAGACGAAAAAAGCAATTTAGGAAGAATGTGATGCATGGTCCTCAAACAAGGTGAAATTGAGTGTCTCAATATAAGTTTAACAATCCAGCCGAGAGAACAAGAGAATAATTTCCAGATTTGCTGCCAGCACAGAGTAAGAGCTGAGAGTGGAGTGGATCTACAGATGTGAAGGTCAGGAAGTAAATAGCAGAGTAGAGAGAGAGAATAAACTGTAACTTCCAAGGAGTAAAATAAGAAAAAAAATACTTGCACATGTTACAAGAGAAATGAGAAAAGGTCAATAAAGGACCAGAGAACATAGAGTGCAAAATACTGAACAGAGGAATCAGGAAATGTCTCGCCTTCTAACACAGAACTGTTTGACTGCAGTGAATTTGATAGAGAGCAGTTTTTTAAAGGAAAAGTCCAGTCAGCAAGGAATGATCAATGGAGGATTATTTATACCTAAAACTTTACGTGATTAAATTAATTCAGTGTTAATCAGTAAAAAAAAAAAATAAAAACAATCATTTTCAAACCTCACTCCTGCCATCTTCCGGCAGTGACGTCACGGTGCGGTTAGCCTAGCGCCATTCTACCCGCTTTACATCTTCTTCATTCACTCTGCTTTCTTCTTTGATCAGCAGATAGAGTCTTAAGGCAAAGCCTGGCTCACCTTTCCTGAGTTTTTGTCTTCCATATAATAATTCTGGATTTTTTTGAGTCAAATGCTGAAGCAGTAAATAGTCACTGCTGCCACCCTCTGGTTTAAGAGGGAACTGCTTGTTCGCTGAATAATGTTTTTTAAAGAAAAAGTCCAGTCAACAAGGAATAACCAAAGGGTTATTTTTATAACTAAATATTATTTTATAATACATTCGCTGTGATTTAATGAATTTAGTGTTCATCAGTAAAAAAA
>NW_015151471.1:202907-215338 GCF_000732505.1 Cyprinodon variegatus | reverse complement strand
AAAATACTTTCAGAAGTTTGAATTCTGGATATAACCAGACTTTTCCTTTAAATACTAAAAGGTAAAAATGTGTCAGCTTCTAATATAACTAGCCTCTCTATGGAAGAAAGCAATGCTTTTAACTGCAGTAAGATGCTTATAAAAAGGCTAAACTTTGCTAAAGGTAACTGGCTCAATCCCCCTGAAGGAAACAAACCAGCGACGGATCCCAGAGAGCTCGCTCTGATATCTCTCTATCCGATCCTTCCCTTTTGTTCGGGTGAATATTTGATTAATGGTGAGAGATTTAGTAAAAACAAGCACCTGGGCTGCAACATGAAACCGCTGTGTCGCATTCAGCCCTCTCACATTAGGCTGATGCAGACGAGGCGGGGCAGGAAATCCTCTGCTGCAGCCGCCACAAAATCACATTACTGCATTCAGAAAACAGGCCGAAGGCATAACACTGGGGCTCATAGGGAGTTCATGGGTCTCTCAGCCAGGAGGAATCTATTCTGGAGCTTAAATCTCTTTAAAACAGTTCAAAACAAACTCTGATGCAGTCCAGCCTCTTTTACGATGTGCTCAGATTTAATAGTTGTAAACCTGCAGCGAAAACAGGAATGAAAATGTTCCTCATTTCCACAGCAAGTACAAGATGTACTTTCTTGTGCAGCCGCATCCATTTAATCCTGTTTGCATGTGCTGAAGCTTAATTAAGGTTTATTCAACAGTAATTGCATCTATTCCCAGATTATGTTTATCTAATTATGACATGCAAGAGCATATTTAGACAGGAATAGAGAGAGACAGACACAAACGTGTTTCTGTTCATGTATTACATGCATATTTAAGACAGGATTTGGATATTGGAACATCAGGGATCAGCTGTGAGGGGGAATGAGACGTAAAGGAGCGGAGCATGACCTCCATACATCCTCAGATGGCCGACCAGACTCAGGAAGAAGGGATCTTCTGTTAATAGGAGCTCACTGTACAGCCCGAGTTTCAGCTAAACCTAATATTCATTATGACGCTGGATAGAGAGGCTGATCTTCAGTCTGATTGGCCAATTACACAGGTGATTGTTTCTCTAATAAAGTTAATCCAACAGTAATTGTAGACAAAGAAAATTAGAAAGGCAAGAGGTGTTCGACCTGGACAGCGCAGCGAGGGATCAGAAGGAAAAATAGCATCACACAGCAGAACCCACCACAATATGAGTCATTAGACGTGACAGCTACGGGTCTGATAAGCACTCGCTGAGGCTGATGTTACACGAGGAACGCAGGAAATTTGACAGCTGCAGTTTAATATGGCCAGTTTAATTATGTTAGAAAGCTATGAACCCATCGTACAGAAAGAACGAGGAGTTCTTAATGAACGGCGCCTCAGATCAACGTTAACAACTGTTAAAGAAGCAGTAAAAGATGCACAGCACTTCTGATGGGTCACTTTTATTACCTTTAATGCAGCTGATTCTCCATCTTCCGCTAACTTTTTTTTTATATCACTGTCAGCGTTATGCACTGCAAAAACGATGTAGAAATAAGTAAACATTTCTTAAATTAAGTGTATTTACCCTTAATTTGAGCAGGTAAATACGAGTATTTCTACTCTAAAAATAAGATAATTAGATAATATACACCTGAAATAGGACAATACAATAGTTTTTTCTTATTGTAAATGTAAATTGTTTTGCTCCATTTGCGAAGTTTCACATTTACCTCCTCATTCAAGAAAAAATGCCCTTATTTTTAAAAAAAAAATACTTTTTCCAGTAAATGTGTCCCGATTTTCTAATCAAAATGGATAAAAAAAGATTTTTTATTTTCAAAATAATGCTGCTTTTCTTCATTCATTTAGAAATAAAATAAATAATAAATAATCCAAATTGCTACTATTTTTTTAAATTGACACTTAATTTGTAAAAATGCCCCAGCAGGAAGTGACCAAAATTCATTTCGAAATTTCAAATTTAAAAAAGAAAATGCATTTTCTTTTTCAGGTCATTGCAGCATTTTATGACTCATACATAAAATTAGCAATAGATAACCCAAATTTTCTAATGCTATAAAAATACATTCTGATATCTTAAATTTGAAAATTTAAATGTGTTTGCAGGTAAATGTTTTAATTTCAGAGTAAAAGCTGCAATTTTTTAGTCATAAATGTAACTGCTTATAGATCATCCAATTTCCCTTTTCCTTTTCTTATTCAAGACTGGTAATTGTTTAAAAAAAAAAAAAAAAAAAGACTGTTAATTGTGAAAGAGAACTAAAGTGAAAACTACAAGCAAATTGTTATTTTCTTTATTGTTATTTATTAGTCAAGAAATGCAGCATTTCATTTAATCTATTTTAATTAGAAAGTTGACACACGTTTGCTTCCATAGTTACAATTTTGCTTCTCTCAAAGAGTAAAAAAAAACAAACAAACCAAATATTTGACTCAGCATGTCTATTAGGAAAGCACATGAATTGCAGACAATTAATGGGATTCATAAAGGTCATAAAGGTCAAAGATAAATCATAAGGAAGTCGTTTCTAATTAACTGTTGTTTGTACGGAAGCAGAGAGTGGTCGTACTCGACTTTTTTTTCTATTTCTTTGTCTTCTTGTGATAATGACATAACTATCTCGTTATCGCGATTAAACAATTGTTTTCTCAAGATAATAATATAATTATCTCCTTATCAGGGGAATACAGTTATCTATTTCCTGAGATAACGAGATGATAAACCTGTATGAGTAATGAATGAGGCCGGCAAACAGCCCTGGATTCCCAGTCCATCCATGCCTGTGGGGCCCGTAGTCTTGTAGTCACGGTATCGCGTGTGCGCAAATAATCAGGTTTTTAGTTTATTTTTCTTTTAACTCATTGTCAGATCATAGTGAATGATTGCATGGAATACAGTAGACACAAATCTGACAGATTTTTAATGAACATTTTTAATTTCGACTCATTTTGGGGGTTAATGCATCTTATACCTGTTACAGGCGTAACACCGGGGCTGTACAGAAAACACCGGTGAAAGAACAGGAGGCATAGGTCTAAGTGCTTATGACTCGGAAGTGGAAACCATCAAACCAACAACGTTTTCTCGTTACCTAAGAGTTAAACACAGGATTATTTACAGAATTACATATAGTCTGCCATGATTTAGCCTTAGAAATCCTCTCTCGCTGCACTGAAAAACATAATGCAACCGCATTATTTTGGCATATACTTAATCATATTAAGTTACTTTAACACAATTGTTTTATGCCCTAATTTGCTAACATTAAACAATTTTGTTAAATTAACAATGATTAAGTAAATGCCAAAAACACTTTTATTATTTTTTTCAGTGTGTTGTATTGAAGGATTTAATCAGTTTTAACACACATCAATCATCTCGTTATGATGAGAAAACGTCTTTCTAACGAGAAAATTATCATCTCGTTATAACGAGAAAAAGGCGTTCGTTATCTTTAGAAAATTAACTCCTTTTCCTGAGAAAACCATCGTGAAAAAGTATCAGATGGACGCGACCGCTCTCAGCTTCCATATATTTATTTATATGAGTCTTATAAATATATATGGTCGTCAGTTAATGTCTCAAAAGGAAAATAAACATACATTTCACATGTTGCAAACTTTTTTACAAGAACGTAAAAGAAATATGTGCCTTTTAGTGTAATATTTAGACACTTCTGTTCTACTTTCCTTTTTTTACATGCATGAGGCATTCGATTTTTAAAGCTGCTTCCACTTTTTTAAATGATTTTAAAAAAGGTCCTTATCTCTAATAAGGTGAGAAATCCAATGCCATATTAGACGGCCTGTCGTTTCTCTGGTTAATAACCAGTCACACTCGTTGAGATTTACATGCTAAGTTTGCTAACATTCATATGTTCTGGATTTCAGTATGTAATGGAAAATTCTCTTTACTGTTTTATTGGCTTTTTTGTTCACTTTTCAACCAGATAAACTGCTATTGTAGGCATTGTTTAACATAAGATGAGCTGCGAGCGGGCTCTTTATACTATCAAAATGGCACTGCTGAGCTGCAGCACCAGATGTGACATCATTTGGGAAGTGCCTATTATCATTTGAGTGTCTCACTGAGGAGTATCACTTCCACCAGTTGAAAGGAAACCGTTTGTTTCTGCTTTTTTAAATTTATTATCATTAAACTGGAGGGAATTCTGCAAGCTAATAACTTGATATAACCAACCGGGTTTCCAGTCCTGGCTTTTCTGTTTCTGTTTCACAAAGTTAGGAAACCATTGCCCTGCGCAGAATTACGAGAAAAACATACATGGTGTTCAGAGCAACGCAGAGGAAACTCGAGGAGAGCAAATAGAACGCCAAATAACATATCGTCCAAAGGTGGTTAGATGTTTTATCTTTTCAAAAGGAATATCTTCCCTTAAAAAGATATCAGATTCAAATATTTTCAGCAAACACTAAATTAGATACACTTAAAAGCATTTCGATGATACCATTACATGCAGTATAAAATAGTGGCAGTGTGAAGATGCCTGATTCACATAATGAATTGCTTTCTGTTATGTTGCACCTAGAACCTTCTTCAATGCAGACACACATAATTATGGTGCAAAATATTAAAAAAGTTATCCCGAAAAACATATATTCTGACATTGCAACTATTTCCCACATTTCATTCAGACTTTTGGCTTTTACTCTCACATTTAGGCAGTCAGTAAATGCCACTGCATGTTTCACAAAAAAAAAAAAAAGTAACCTGACTCCGCCAGATGGATTTGCTGGATTTGCTCCGCATATCCATCTGGAAACCTTCCGTTGAAGTAATTTTGGGAAGGGCCGAAAATACTGGTTAGCTGATTGGCCTATGTTGGTGATAGACGGGCCAAATAAACCAATCAGATCAACGAAGAGGAGCCAATTGATAGATCAAACTCTTGCCGAAACCAGTCGGGAGAAGAGCAAAAACATCTTTTCCTCTGAGAAAAGCCTCCAGAGCAGTGTTTTGCTCTTCTTTCAGTGAAGGTATACTCTGTAATTCCGATAAAACTTGCTCGATAGCCACGCTAACGCTAGTTTCATCCGCTGAAGCCGCCATGTTCTCTAGACTGAACTGTCGCGCTTCTCGTTGCGTCACACCTCAACCTGCCTCAAAGCCAACGCTGATTGGACGTTCGTTTGGTGAACGGCTCCAAATTTTCTTTAACGGAGAGTCTCCAGACTGATTAGCGAGTGAAATCTTGAAAGCTCGCGAGATCAGGATGGTCTCACGAGGCTATGGTAAAAGTCCCATGGCTGCTAATGTTGCTAATGCTACATCCACATGAACTTACATACACACAAGTGAAATTCTCGTGCGTACCCTTGTGAAAAAACATTTGTGTGTGTGTGTGTGTGTGTGGGGGGGGGGTTGTTTAAAAAGCTCTGAAAGAACTATATTTAAACATTTTCTTCTTTAAATGATAAAACTTGAATCCAGAAACAACTTTAGAAGGGTTATATATGTAAAATATCATGATTCAACTCTTTTAAACCGTAAACTTAGTCACACTGAGTCTGGTTCTGCTGGAGGTTTCTTCCTGTTAAAAGGGAGTTTTTCCTCTCCACTGTCGCTACAAGCATGCTTAGTGTGAGGGATTGCTGAAGAGTCAATGAGTCGATGCAATCGGCTGTTTTTCCTTAGATAGAAAACTCTGAATCAATTTGACTGGATGATCTGATGAACTGTAAGGTGCCTTGAGATGACTTGTGTTGTGAATTGGTGCTTTATGAATAAATTGAATTGAATTAAACTTTCAATCATTAAACACTGTGCTGGAATGTAATATACATACAAAAAAATGTTGCAGGGATTCCAGTTTATGAGAGTTGATGAGGAAGATAGATGAAGATATTTTCAAGGCAAAACTGAAAGAGAACTGAGATTAGGCTGGAGGTTTACCTTCTAGCAGTAGACTGACTTTATTTATGCAGCCAGAGCTCCTACAGAGCGGTTTGGATCAAACCATAATAATAATCACGTGTCATCCAGCTGCAAATTTCTAGGAAGATTTAAAATCTCCAATCTGACCTGGAAAGCTGCAGACCTTTTGCAAAGAAGAACATATTGATGTTTAAATCTCTAGATATGAAAGTCTGATAGAAAAGCATAAAATACTGAAGTGTCGCTTAGAAAACATTCAATGAAAAGCTGAACAGATATTCATGCCACATTTCAACTTGGAAAAAGGTTTTAAAACTACATATAGTTTTATAATTTTGCAAAACATCCTGTCAATCCAGCTATTAAAATCTCAATTCAATATAGTGAATACTGCTGTACCTGCTGCTGAAGGACAACATGCCTCTTGGGAAAGGACATTTCTCTACATTTATAGATTGGCAAGGAAAGACCAAACATTCATCTGCAGAGCTTGCACACACAGATAATAGGATGTGAATAACCTTTTCAATGAGCTCTTCTGCTTTTAGAGTGAAGGTGGAAAATGGAAAAAGTTTTTGTGTCTGAGTCTGCGTGCAAGATCCAGCCTTTATATTATAGAAACAGCACTCTTGAATTTTTTTAAATTACTCTCTTAACGCACTAAAACACACATCAATATCAAAGAAAAAAATTGAGCTCCAAGTTATTCTTTTTTAACTGTTCTTAGAGATTCTTTTTTAGCTGCTTTGAAGTCCTTTAAAACTTTCAACTAAAGAAAGGAAAACATTTATTAGAATATTGTGCTTGGGTCTTGTAGGTTGAGAGTTTAAGTCCCACTCCGGGTCCTTGAGCAAGACCCTTAACCCCACACTGCTCCCTGGGCCAAACACAATGGCAGCCCACTGCTCCCCAAGGGGATAGGTTAAATGCAGAGTTCATTTCATTGCTCTGTACTTGTGCCAGTCTAATGACAAAAAGTAAAAAACAAACTACTAATTAAAGTCTGAGCAGTTACACATGCAATAGCTCATAAAACTGTGAAAAGCACTATATAATCCTGTCTCTCCAAACTGCCAGATTCTTGAAAGCCATTTGATTGAGTACACCATCCAGTACTCCCAGAAGCTCCTGCCCACCTCTCCACCCAGTTTCTTTAGTTAGTGAGCCTCCTTTTACCGGTTTTCTCGGCTGGATTTCCCTCACCTCTGCCCTGTAGACTGTTTTTTAGTGCACGACTCCTACATCAGGATCTGGATCAATAAGTGATCTCAATCATCCAAACGGAGCCACTGGAATCAATCATCAGAACCAGCACCATCTCTCTGCTTCCAATGATAATGGCTTTTATTCAGTGCACCTTCAACACCGCCGATTTCTCTGCGACTAACCTGCACTCCTCCCCACGGTCATTCCAGATCCAGTCGCTTCCTACTGCAGCAACTGTAGTTTACTTCTTAATTGACTCTTTTATAACTGTTATTCCTTATGTCTGTTGCATTGTCCAGTATCCAGATTCTGTCCAGGCATTAAACTGTTAAACAAAACTTTGACCTTGATTTAAAAGAAAAAACCTCCAAAAACTAATTTCATCTTCTTTCCTTTCTTCAAGCAGCACCTTTGGGTTTGTATTAAAGAATTTGAGTATTTTGGGAATTACTACGAGCCCCTAGTAACATGAAAAACTTCTTAACACTTTAATCTTTGCTTCCATTTTATAATTATGCCTAAAGTGTGGTGGTTCTAGACCAAATTCAAGTTGTCCCAGTTGATTTGTATTTTTGGCTTAAAAATGTTCATTTTACTGTCCTAAAATTATAATTTCCCCGCAATGGAAAAAAGCAACTAAGATGCTCGGTTGAATAAATAAATAAAGAAAAGATCAAATAAAGATATTCTTTGGAATATTAGGACAATGTACAGTCAATTATTCAGATATATCACATATGTTTATAGATTTTCAATAAAAATAATAAATTTTAATCAAATCAGAATTAGAACTTATGTAAAACTGATAAATTATGTTGTAACAAATTAGAGTTTATTTATCTTTTTTGGTTCAAAATAACATTCAGAAAATGAAAGCTGACTATATGACCGAAGCTCTCAGCTTAATTTTAAAATCATAAATAACAGAACTATAAAGACAAAAAATAAAATGGGTTTTTTCTTTAAAGGGGCCATAATAGGGGTACTGGCCCCTGTTGGCCCCTGTCTAGAACCACCCATGTGTTTTAATCAGTTACTCCACTAGTTGAACCAATTAGAATATTACCTTGTTTGTTTATGTTAAAAAAACATTTGAACACTGGAAAATAATGCTGCTCACACTCAGACTTCCTGTTGTCTTTAAAAATAAAAGTCTTGTTTCTTATAAATTAGAGCCGTATGTCTCTGATATCCTCTTTTCCACCTGTAAAGATCTCATTGTTGGGCGCCATCTATCATGCTGATCCAAATCTTTTCCTCTATCTCCAGTCGGTCCCTTTACACAGATACCATCACACCTAAATGTCATACCATTAATCAATCATTCCTTTTGACTCTCAGGGACGTGATTTTATATTTAGATACTAATAGCATTTTTTAATTTTGTTCGTCTACTGAGTCAAAACATCAGTGTTGGTATAAACACCCCTAATGAGGGATTATAAACTTGCATCAACTGATAAGGTCTTTTTTTAACAGCTGCTTCTTCTCCTCTCCTGCCTCTGAAGATTTGTTTTTGGACATGATAGATTAGTTTATACCGTGTATAAAATCATTCCTTCTTGCTGGTAGTACAGATTTCTAAAAGTGTATTTCCCCTTAATTTAACCAGATATATAAGATGATCTTGCAACAGATTCAACATTAGCAGCCTTAAAATAAGATCATGAGATATCTTGCATTTAAATTAAAAGAAGTTTTTTTTTTTATCACTCTAAAAGTAAAGCGTCTTATTGCATTGACAACCTGTCTGACTTATTTGCTCAAATTGACTAAAATGTTTTAATTCAAGACTAAATATACATAGTTTTACTTTTACAATATTACAAAAATCTCAGTTACATACAGTAAGACCGGCTATGTGAAGTACTTTAAGGGTTGAGAGGGGGTGCTGTTGCCTATCTCCGTTTATGGGTGAGAGGCGGGGTCCACCCTGAGAATTTAGAGAAGCCACTTAACCTAACAGCCATATTTTTTGACTGTGGTAGGAGGAAGCAGGAGTACCCAGAGAGAAGCCATGCATGCTCAGGGAGAACATGCAAACTCCATGCAGGGCGAGGAATCGAAGCCAGAACATTCTTGCGGCAAGGCAGCAGTGCTACCCACTGTTAGCCTCGTGAGACCATCCTGATTCAAGGTTTCGCTCGCTAATCAGTCTGGAGACTCTCCGTTGAAGAAAATTTGGAGCCGTTCACCAAACAAACGTCCAATCAGCGTTGGCTTTGAGGCGGGTTGAGGTGTGACGCAACGAGAAGCGCGACAGTTCAGTCTAAAGAACATGGCGGCTTCAGCCGATGAAACTAGCGTTAGCGTGGCTATCGAGCAAGTTTTATCGGAATTACAGAGTATTTCTTCACTGAAAGAAGAGCAAAACACTGCTCTGGAGGCTTTTCTCAGAGGAAAAGATGTTTTTGATCTTCTCCCGACTGGTTTCGGCAAGAGTTTGATCTATCAATTGGCTCCTATTCGTCGTCATTCTGTTACGTCAATCAGCTAACCAGTATTTTCGCCTCTTCACAAAATTACTGTTACGGAAGGTTTCCAGATGGATATGCGGAGCAAATCCATCTGGCGGAGTCAGGTTAACCCGCTGTACCACTGAGCATTCAACTGATAATAATTTATTAATTGGTCTTAACTCTAACTATCACCTCTACTTATTTAATATATTCACAATCTTCTGGTAAACTCTCACAACAATGACAACCAATTAGAGTTTGTAAACACGGCCATAGTCTTAAAAATCTATTTCTTCTACAATCCCTTCATAATATCTTGTTCACTTTCATTTACTCAGGCCTCAAATAAAGGCTTTACGTTGTCTGGGTGTGAGAAGTTGTTTTACTTTTAATTAGGGATTGTTTTGAACAGAAAATAGTAGTTCCCATAACAGGTCAGACTCTTTTTCAAGGTTTATTCAAAAATTTATTCTGTTCTTTTTACTTTAATTCAGACTTTTATTTAGAAATAACATGAAACATGTTTAACATGTACACAGAATGTAGAACATAACACTTATAGGTCTCTATCAATTGTTTTTTACATTCAAAAAAAATACATCTTTCCATTTCCCTGTTCTATATCTCAATTTTCCCTTCTCTTTTCCATTGCCCACCTATTTTTTCCCCATTCTTCCCCCCTTTTGTCCCATTAGTCCCTTTGATTTAGCATATCTTTATCACATATTTAATTTTAACTATACTTATTCATGTAAATAATTTTATACTTAATTAAATGCTGGGAATAAATTCCTCCTCTCCATCAGTTTGAGCTGGAAGGTAAGGCAGTGAAACTTTTCTGTTGCACTGACTGAAGTCAAAATGTCTCAATATAATTTGCAGCCTTTTTGTTGCCGTGCAAAAGAAAAACACGTGCAACAAGTATAGAAATGTTGCTAGGCAGTATGTGTAAGAGGGGAAGAAGTAGAAAAATAAGTATGACTTGTTCTGTCATATCATAACCTCAGAGGGTTTTATTGCACATTTAGAATCCAGATGTTTTTATTCATTTACTGTCAGAGTGCCTGTTGAGAACTGTCTGAAACTGAGAATCTGGGATTTTATCCGTTAAAAACTGTTAAGATTTACAAAGCTTTACGGGTTAAATTGTTCATAAGCATAAATGCAAAATATTGCAGCCAGAATTACTGCCTTTGGCTGACTTTTATAAGGACAAATAGGTGAAATACTTTCTCCTTTATGACATGTACAGACCATCCAGACACCAAAGTAAAACTCTGAGCTTGTAAAAGGTTACATGCTGCTGCTTTTGTCTTCCCTTTGAAATGTCAGCGCTGTTTCTGTGTCAATGCACAAATGAGGCTGAGAAACAACAGATGGACATTTACATGTATTTTCTGTAGGTGACAATAATTAGAGGGTGTGTTAACATGCAGCTTTGTAGGTAATGTAGCTAACAGCTGAATGCCAGCTCTGTTTTAATAACAGAAGCAGGACCCTCCTAATGGAAAGAAATGTCATTTTGTATTTGGGTTAAAAATAATAATAATAGAAGAGATGCAGTAATTTTCAACAGACAGAGTAAATAGTCCACAGCAAAAACTAAAATACAGGTTAAAACCATGTTAACTTTTCTTAAAATGATAATATTTTGTTTTTAAACAGTAGTAACTATGGAAGAGGATTAGGGCCAGTGGGGAAAAAAAAAAAGTTAACTGATTTTTTAATTTTATTTCAGTTTAATCTCAGAATTCTGACTTTTTTTTCATGTTAAACTGAAATAAAATTTAAAAATCAGTTAACTTTTTTTTTTTCAGTGGCCCTAATCCTCTTCCGTAAATAACAGCGTCAACTGGTGTAGTATTAATTATTTTTGTCTTGTTTTTGTTAAGTGTCATAGCAAATCTAGCCCTTCAGTGTATATTTACCATAATTACATCATGTGACCTGGATCAGGTCACTGCACATGTGTATTTGCAAAAACAAAAAGATCAAGCATAAAAAGGCACAAGAAGATGTTTGATTCCAAAAGGAATGAAAACAGTACAAGCATTGAAACAGGAGCTAAAGCTCAGGTAGCATCTGATGTCGCTGAGAAGTTGATAGACACTCGTACACGTTTATGCTAATAGCGCTGCTAGTGCTAGCAATGCTTTTAAGCTCTATTATGTTGTGGTTCTCACCTTGTGGAACTCTGAGTTTCTTTTTAGGTTTTTAGTTCCACTTTGATTTATGTTATTCTGTGTTTTTTTTTTTTTTCTTTGTTTTTTTTTCTTTTTTTTTTTTTTTTTTTGCGTTTTTGCTTTTTTTGGTTTCTTTTTTGTTGCCCCTTTTGCCAGTCTCCTTTCCACTAGCTCCCTTCTAGTCACTTCCATCCACATCTGCTCCATATCAGCTCATTAGTCCAGTCTTTATTCTGTCTCCCATATATACTCTCCCTGTGCAGTTACTCAGTGCTGGTTTCTTGTCGTTGCTTGGCTCCTCGTGTGTGTTTTCCAATGGTTTTTAGTTTCGTCTTTGTTGTTTCTGTTGCCCTTTTGACTACAATAAATCTACTAGAACTCATCTCTAGAACCACCCGCCACAAAAGCTAAGAGTAAGGCCAATATGATCCAAAACATTACCTATATATTGTTGAACCATACTTTAACCTGAAATATCCTCCTTATTTTTCTTTTAAAACAGCAAATTTAAATCCATGTCAACAGCAGGTAAAAGAGATGGGTGAGGCAATGATCTAATAACTGTTTCACTGAAGTTTATTTGAGATAATTCATGATATTTTATAGTACTATCTTATGTCCATAAAATGGTTAGGAGTGTTGACCAAATAACTGTAAGAGTTGTTTGGTTTTCCTGATTGTGTTTTTATT
>NW_015151471.1:196257-202349 GCF_000732505.1 Cyprinodon variegatus | reverse complement strand
GATTCGAGCACGCGCAGAGATGAAACTGAGCGCAAGAACAGGGTGTTAAGAGGGTTTTTCAGAGTTGAGCGCGCGCCAGACCAGTTTTGCGCGCGCCCATGTTGTCTCACTGCGCGCTCGGATTGGTTCCTGCGCGCTCAAACCAATGGCACAAATATCGCTCCATATTTGTGGCATCAAGACAATTATTCTTATTGCCACATTGCCAGACAGGACACTGTTAAAAAAAAGAAAAAAAAAAGAATAAGAAATAAACCAAGATTTTATCAACCAAAAAAAAAAAGCCCTTGTTATTTACATAAGAGACTAGAGTGGGTATCGTTGCTGTGCACCTGCACAACTTGTCAGCGAGTGAGAGCGGGAAGACAGGGGCTAAAGACAAAAAGGTCACAAGAGAAGATCGAACCAAAGCAGCTGCAGTAAAGGATAAATGGCTAAAACATCCCATTGCTGGGGATTCAGGAGAAGGTCAGGTGTTTCATTAACACACAGATAAATGATGAAAACGAAAAGTAAAAATGAAAGAGTGAATCTTAATATTATTTCGATAATTTTTCCCCTGATTTGTGAAGTTTAGATGTGTGTATAGAGGAGTGGTGACCTATAGCTAGAAATCCTCTGAGCAAGACCCTTAACCCCCTATTGCTCCCCAGGTTCTGCACAGTGGCAGCCCACTGCTCCCTAAAAGGGGATGGTTTAAATTCAGAGAGTTAATTTCTTCATTATGAGATCAATAAATTATTTATTTGGGGACTTATTCAGAAAAGCTCTATTTTTTTTGTTAAAAACTTAGTTTTGCAACTTAATTTGATTTTATATTTGGTTTAGTACTTATTCACTGTCCAGGCTACATATTTATGTTATTTTTTTTTTATTCTAATGGAAATGAATGTAAAGTCTGAGTATTAAAAGTTCAAGTTAAGGAAGTTAAATAATTAGGTTTAATTTTATGATCAGTTGTAGTTTCTATTTTTGGAAAATAATCGACACTTAACCAAGGTCATGGTATGATAAAAAGGTGTCTGCAGATATCTGTATTTGAGTTTTTTTCTTTCTTTAGGTTAAACACTATATACCATAAGATTGGCAAGAAATGAAAACATGAAACTCATAAAGACGAGATTTATGGTTAAATCCAAAGTCGAAAAAGTTAGCTCCCGAAAGTAGCGTAGGATCCCATTTCCAGCACAGATCGGATGCAGAGTGATAAAACAGGAAGGATTTTAATGCATTTCTTTCTCAGGAAATACATTATTAACCTTTAACACATTATAGTTTAGTACGCTTACTGTTTTTGGGGAAGGAAAAACATAATTCAGGTATTTCTTTTACAAAATAAAATCGAGGGCGACCCGGATGTATATCTGGTTGCGTAAATGAGCTGATGGTACCGATTGTGCTTCCAGGTAGTGAAAAGACATCACAAACTTTTATAGATTAAAAAAAGAAATCTCAAAAAAGAAAATAGAGATCTCCGTCCTCTGGTACGGTGCTGAATTATATTATACAATAAAAGCCATGATGATGATATCACCTCGTTCTTTGTCATATCCATGGAAAATACCACAAATCCCATCTAATCCTGTTCATTTCCTGGAATCCTCTGTCCTTTTATCATTCTTCAGCTCTGCGTTTTTTTTCAGTTACACAAGTGGAAGTAAAAGAAAAAAGTTATGACTGTCAGATGACAGAAAATCTCTCACTTATCAACTAGCATCCCGTTACCGTACTGGATGGCGGCACCAGCGCACATGGCCGTGAGAAAAAGGAGAACAATCTGAAGACAGGCAGCGAAGGAGACAGAATGGATAGAAAACAGACAGATATCTGAAAGAAAGACCAAAGAGTGAGAGAGAAACACTAAATATAGCCCTTCGAGTCCCCTGTGCAGGGCTGGGTAAATAGGACTGTCTTGGGTGAGTCTCTGGGCACTTGTTAAAGACAACAACATGTCATCCACAGTAAGCCACTGTGTCACATGCACACATGTTTGCACAAACAGAAGGTGTAATGAAATGTGTGCGTAGTTAATGTAATCATGGGAAGGAAAGAAAGACTCAGGAGAAACAAGAAGCGGTTTAAATTGATGGAGCGCTTAGAGAGGGAAAAAGCAGAAAAGGAGGGAGGACTGGAAAGACATGAGTCAGTGATCAAGTGAGGCTGTGTTAAAAGGCAGGAGGAGGAGAGTTTGACAGCATATGGAAGAACGAGGGAAAAACTGTGTAAGGAGGTGAAGAAAAGCGTCCGTAAAGAGTCTTCTCTAACACTTCATTTGAAGCTCATTTCCCTTACAGGGTATTTTTGTTCAATGTTTGGCCAAATGTAATTACCTTAAATACCCAACAGGCTATCATAAAATATATTTCCAAAGGTCAACTCATTTCTTCTCTGTGCTGAAAGAGTTTCGTTTACAGGAAGAGGTATAAAAAAGGGGAAATAAAAAATGCTTTATACTGCAGTTGGATCTGTTATGGCAAAACAACCTCGGTTTGCAGAGATGTTCTGCACCCAAACCAAGAGGCTGTAGCTTTTTTTTTTTTTAACAGCAATGTTTTTCTTTCATTGGCTAACATTTTTAGAAATAACTTTTAGGATTAGCATCTCCAAATCAGTGTTGTAAAGAAATGAAGTAAAAATACTTCACTACTGTATTTAAAGTCGTAGGGAGGTCATATTTAAATGTCCAATTATTCTGGCTTAAACATGTATATAAATTTACTCTTTATCAGACGATATTGTCCCAAAAGTTAGAAAATTTCTATAAAAAAAAAATCCTGTCTTAAAATCAGTGTTGTTTTTTTCCGTTATCTTATGCAGGTCAGTTAGTTCCACGTCAGCTTGTTCACCTAAATTAGATCTACAACTACAACTAGATCAACGGTCATCTGTCAATCAGGTTTTTTCGGTCATAGCATCTTGATTCATATGTCGCACCTAAAATACGCAACGATTGAAATCAGAAATAAGAATAATTTCCTTTCCCATTGAGTTGCATCCCAGTGTTCACGGGGATGGACGTCTGTGTCTTCGGCAGGCGTAGAACTAACAGAACTGGCAGCGTTGCGAGGCAAGGGCTCAAACATGTACGGCTGGAAGCCTTCTACACCAAACCAAGCTTCTGCCGCCCTGGCGTCCTCTTCCACAACATCTTCGTCCCCGCTTTCCTCCTCTAAATAAAAAATGGATGACGGAGGAGACTCATCCACGACCTCCGACACTAAACTCTCCTCCTCTTGCATGTTTCCTCTGTCCATAGCGTTCCTTGACAGTGTTGTTTCTAAGTCACCAATTTAGTGCTACTTGGTCCCAATGGAATTTCCCATTGGGAACCTGCTAGCACTAAGTTGCTAACTGGTTAGCAAGATGCTTCAAAGACACCGACCACAACCAAACTTGCTTGCAAACCTTCCACCACAACAATCCCGCCCCCTTGATAAATGACCAATCACATTCACTTTATTCACTCGTATAAAGTCGTGCACCACTCGGGAGAATTCAGAAATGCAACAGCTGGAACGGCCGCTTCCCTACAACTTTAAGTATATTTCAGAGAACTTTATACTTTCTTCAAGTATAACATTTTTTTTTGGACAAATTTCACTTTACTTCCATTTCTACCCAGTTTATCTAAGCATTGGCATTTCCACTTTCAGACTTTGTTCCAATATAAGCTAAAATGATTGTTTTGAAACCATGTTTTCAAGTTCTCTTTAGAGTGTTAAGGCTTTCTCCTGGCGCCCATTACAAACAAGCCAAATCTGTACAGTCTATTTCTGATGGTAACATATTGAACTTTAACATTTGACATGCTTACCGAAGTACATCAAACCTTAGAGTTAGAGGCTTCAGTCTTATGCAGTAATACAGGATCTGGCCTCAGATTGAACCTGCAGTCTACACTCATGGGAAGACCTGCAAGGGTCATGGGTATTTTCTGGTTAATATTCTGTCTCATTACATTTTTAACTTTTCCAAGAATGACAGGAACCAACTCTGAATGCAATGTTTAATATCACTGAATTCTATACATGTCTGAGTCTAGTGCAATGCTCAGACCTTTATTTTATTGAGAGAATAATCACACTTACACATTTATTTTATAAATGGATTTTCTTATTCAAGTTTTACTCATTCTTAAACAAAGAAGAGATGCACGAGAGAAACGCAAATGTTTTGACCTCACCTACTGACGACAAAGTCTGGTCTTGCCTGGGTTTTTTTCATTCAACATCAATAGGATACACCTGTTTCGCAAAGCCAGTCTAAATTTATCCTACACTTGGTTTTGTATATTATTTTAAGTGAATGTAACCTTCAAAGTTTACCAAAATGTAAAAAAAAATGTCATTAAAACTGCACTTACTTTATACTTATACTTTTCACTACATTACCTGAGTACATCTAATTTTACAGTAATTCTTATACTTAAGTACAAGCCATTTCAGATACTTTAAGACTTTTACTCAAGTAACATTTCAGTCAGTGACTTGGACTTTTACCAAAGTCATATTTTGGAGAGTTACTTATACTTTTACTTGACTCCGAGATTTCAGTACTTTATACAACACTGCTGAAAACTACTAAAACTGAGCCAAAGGTTAGGTTAATGACAAGCAGGCCGTCCATCTATAATCACTTTAGCTTAATCACAGATCCTTAAATGGTCGAATTATCAATGGAAACAAACAAACATTGTCTGACTAATTATTCCAATGAAGATTATTTCCATTTATTTCTAAGAAGGCTTGAAAAAATGTTTGCGGCACCAAATACTGGTTAAAGCCTTTATTAACCTTTTAGATTATAGATTATCTTTTGAAATATGCTCGTCCCCTCACCTATCCAAAAACACATGCCATATATAAACAACAGTAATTTAACATCTTAATTTAGTAGGGATTGAACATTTTTATGAACAGTTACCACCGTATGCAATAATTTAAACACATATGCCCGATATGCTTTGTCTATGGCGTTAAAACAGACAGGACTTCACATTGGTCATATCACAGGAAGCACAGATTGGGAAAAGGCCTAATGCTTATGTCACATTAGAAGCTACAATTAAAGCGGGTAAAAGAAATATATAAAGTTTCAAATATTACAAAATATATATATTGAAATATCTTACCATAAATTTCTTTGATAATTTAAGTTAATAGAATTATAGGGAGGCCTGCTTTGCTTATATGAGTTTAATCATTTGATATTAAATTGCACTTTGAAAGTCCAGTAAAAACTTTACTAAAGCGATCATTTATCCTTTGTAGTGTGTAACTGTTATGACTTAATGAACCCCTGACCAGGGAGACCGTAATGCAGGACTATAAAGTCAGGTTATCCATAATGGTTTACAGCTGTGACCACCTGCTGGTGTAATTACCTTTGCTGGGTGTTCAGCTCAAAGCTGTACAGCAACCAAAAGAACTCGGTTTAATTCACTTTATCTTTAAAAGAGCAAAAGTGTTGCTCAGACATTATAGGAAGATGAAAATCTATTTGATCCTACTGTTTTTTTGCACTATGTATAATAAATTAATAAAATGACTATGACCTGGATGACTGAGAATCTTCACCAGCACACATATAATAAAAATCCTCAAAGAGATGTGTGGATCCTTTTGAAATAAACTTTAGCATCTTAAAGAATTCAGATCAAGATCAAATCAAATTCAGGTCTGATAAACAGAGCACTTACCAGGAAGTAGCATTTTCTTACTTGATTAATTTGTGTTTTATATTGAAAGGTTTTAGCCTCCTACTTACAGTATATTTATTTCATTGAACCCAAGGATGTAAACAAATAAATGACAGACAACTATAGACAATAATCATAGATGAAAATTAATTCAATGTGATTAATTGGTAACATCCATTTAAAAGGAATTTCTTTCAGAGGTGTAATGCTACAACTGTCCAATAGAGGGGGCCAAAGTTCATTTTAACAGGAGCCTCATAGGCATTTGCAAGAGAAATAATATTTGCCATTTTTCAATTCGCGAGAACATAAGTATAGAAGCATGTTCTCGCCAAGTATGTTCTTGACCAGAAGACATGAAAGTATAACCTTCCGTTGAAGTAATTTTGGGAAG
>NW_015151471.1:193583-196004 GCF_000732505.1 Cyprinodon variegatus | reverse complement strand
GAGAGTCTCCAGACTGATCTGCGAGTGAAATCTTGAAAGCTCGCGAGATCAGGATGGTCTCACGAGGCTAATGAAAGTATGAGCATACTGAAAAATGTCCAATATGTCTACTTGTGCGTTCGCATGCTCGTGAAACGTCATCAGCCTAAGTCCTAGTACTGTTCAAATCCCAAAGAACAAGAAGACCGAAACGGACAAAGTCCCCGGATGTTGTTCTCGCTCCTCCCTCTTTACCCAGCATGCATCTGAGCAGACTTGTCTGTGCTGGAGACTGACAGCTGTCCCAGCATGCACCTGACAAGCCTGGCAGCATGTAAGAGTGACATTCCCCGTTTCTTGGTAATAGCTTTCGATCTGTTTACTATGGAAATCAAGTGTTTCAAATATTTTATTTATTTGTCTTTTTTTTTTATTCAGTCTTTATTAACATATTTAGATAAACATTGTTTGTTCACTCCGTCAGTATTTCATACAGCAGACACCGTCAATATTTAGGATATAATGATGTAATAGTTCTTTTTAAAAATGTCATGATCTGGCCTGTTTGCTCTCCCTTAATTAGTCATTCCTTTCACCTGTCGTTTTCCCTCCCTGCCTCAATTACAATTTATTCCTCTCACCTGTTTCCTCTTGGTTATATTCAGTTCAGCCTGAGCATTCAGGGCCAGATGATTATTTGTCTTTCTGTTAGCCTTTCTGTTATTTTTATTTCATGTTTCATGTCCTGGATCCTAGCGGCCAGTGGAAGGAAGGTTTTTGTGTCTGTCTCGTCTCCTGATCGTCCACTGTTCCTCCCCCACTGAGTCCAATGGGTTTTTGGCTCTATATGGGGGGAGGTTCAGTCCAAGTAAGCCTGGCTCCAGGGAGGAGACCAGTTTAAAGGTCCTGCATCAAGTTCTGGTTCCATGTCCTGTCTCGGCTACCCTCTTCGGCTGAGCCTGCCCATCTGCACCTGATCCTGTCTGCTCCTGTGCGTGACCACCTGGTCATGCTTTCGGACCCTGTCAGACTCTGAACCCACCTGGGAGCTTGTGGATGCCTGGAAGTCTGGATCCTGCCACCTGTTCTGTTCCTGCCTGACCTGGATCCTGCCTGTTCTGTCTGTTCTGGATTCCTGACCAGGATCGGCTTCCAGCATGTCCTCTGGGACTGCAGCACTTGGGGACATTCTTGGTCTGGGCTGTTAAACCAGAGTGTCTGAGATTGGGCGGTGCCCCGCCCCCCTGCCTGCAGTTGCCGCGTGCCTCACATCTTAGCAGCTCCCCTTTTAGTTTTGTTTTTCACTAAATTAACGTTTTGAACTTTCCTACTGACTGTCTCTCCTTGAATACTGGGTCCATCTGTCCTCGGTTCATGACAAAAAACATACTTAATAAAAGAAAAAAAATACAATACTATTTTTCTTAATGGTCGCTTAACACTTAATAAGACCAGTCAACTTCAGATTAATTTATTAACTGATATCTTGCATCGGAACAACAGAAATATTTCTAATTTTAATGTTTTTTCTTTGCACATAATCTGATTATGCATGTTTAACTTATTCACAGGCTGAGGAAGGCTTTCAGAAACCAATACTGCCCTTTGCATTAGCTGGAAGTAAAAAGGTGAAGAATTTGCAACATCCTGACAGCAAGCCTCTTCCCCACAAGCCAACATTCTTATTTAGCACCATCTGTGTAGACCTACCAATGTATCCACATCTTTTTCGTCATGTTTGTGCTATTAAAAACAACTTAGCGCATCATGGCCCTGGCCTAATAATGGCAGTTTGCTTGTGTCAGTCTCTAGCTTTGTTTGGCTCCTGAAAACCCCAGCCTTTGTTTAAATAGATTTGCATTTTGTGCATGTATTACCCTTTTAGAAGAACGGTTTGATATTTTAGAGGATACAATATAAATTTCTGTTATCTCCGAGACGGGGAGATGTGAATACTGATATCATTGTAAAGCCAGAGTAAACAGCCCATTTAGCTCAACAAACAGAGTGTAAGGCAGTCTGTGTGGTAACAAGATACTGCCATAGAATCCCTAAAGGTCACTCCTCAAAACTTTACAATCTCTTTATTACTACTAAATGCTTGGTGATGGGCACTTACCAGCCGACAACTGATTTGCACTAATTCGAATTGAAAGTGCTGTCATTCCTATTTTAAAGGAAAAGTCCGGTCATATTCAAAATTCAAACTTCTGAAAGTACTTTAAATATGAAAATATTACATCCTGTTCAATAAATGATAAGTGTTTTTAATTAAGAGCTATTTTCATTTGAATGGGCTTTACTGGAGGCATCCATGTTTGTCATAGTGTCACTAGTGTTGCGCCGAAGCCATTTTTTGGCCCCGATACCTGGCTGTGCAGTATGTGCCGATACCGATACCATCTGTTTGAAAATGATGTCTGTGTATATTAGGGAAGGAAC
>NW_015151471.1:190047-192796 GCF_000732505.1 Cyprinodon variegatus | reverse complement strand
GTGGGCATTGTCAGTTTCATTAAAGCTCTGGTGAATTTCAATGGTGAAGTCCTCTGGAAATCTTCAATAATTGTTGTTGATTGCAGATGTGTCTAGTAGTTCCCATTGATTTAGCTTGTAAAGCGGGGAGAATGGTGCTAGGCTTACCGCACCGTGACGTCACTGCTGGAAGATGGCAGGAGGGAGGAGTTACTATATTTGGGAAAAAATGGCCGCTCCTGGGCTCAGTGATTGCAATGAAAATGATTGTTTTTTTATTTTTTGTTAAATAATTTGGTAAATAACTGCAAATGTATTAGTTTTAGGTATAAATAATGATCCATTGGTTATCGCTTGCTCACCGGACGTTTCATTTGACTTATTGTTTCAACAGGAAGAAAAATCTAAACAAGAAGTTAGAAGTATTTAGAAAAAGTCCTTCCATTGCTTTTAAAACGAGTGTTGGTTAAAGGTCATGTATCTTTCTTTTTTATGCCTTTCAAAATAGAATAAAAAATATGCAAAAATATTTATTTTGGCACTGCTGGTATTTATTTATTAAGAATTGTATTTGTTTTCTGGTGTTATTTTACCAGATGAAAAAAAGACACTTGCCTTCATTGAGACTAGGGGTGAGTTTTGGCATCCGTGTTGCGATACATGTTACAATACGATATTATTATGATACTGCAATATCACTTTATCTTGCAATGTTTTACCTAGCTATGAAATTAAACGTACAGATAAAAAGGCAAGTGTTGTATACGTTCATCAGAATATATTGATCATTTAGTTATTTTGTTACCCATGATGTTTGGGGTTTGAGTCAGTCCATGTCTTCCATGGTGACTTCCATAACTATAGAAATGATTTGCGCCACACAGCAAAAGGGCTCCACAGTTTCCAGAGCACAGAGGGAGCCCATTTTCCTCCCATTGTTTTAGGTAAATATATTTTGTTTTGTAAAAGTCGATACTATCAACTGAAAGATTGATATTATATCAGGATATATAATCAGGATATATCAGCAAATCGATTTCTGTTTCAAACCCCTAAACGAGACGTTGCCTTTCCCCATCTGAGAGGCTCCCGTAGGAAGATTAAACAAAGCCCTCTTTAAAAAAAAAGACATTTTCATGACTAAGTTGGCTAGAACATGAAAAGTATCCGTCACTGCGCAGATTAAAGGCTAAAAGAGAAACTTTCCCTCCACTTTAAGCGTTAATGATCACGCTCTGCCCCACATTACAGCTTCCTGATCTGAGAAAGTTGATGTGTGTTGTTTACTGAGCAGGCGCACCGTAGTCATGGTTGGTGCTTCCTGGATCATTGTCCTATTTTAAACGTTCATGACCACTGATTTTTCCAAAACAAAATTTGGTTATGATCTTGAAGTTATAATATCAAAACATTTAAAAGATCAATTTTGCATGATAAAGGCACTTTAAAAAGATTTTTTGATGACGCTGACACGCAGCAGGCGATGAATGCAAACATTCAAGCAGACATATGGGGTCTCTAGCAGGAGATACATATGCTGTGGTGGGTATTAATGCACAGAGGGTTGTATGAACACCACAATACAAGCAACAGAGCTCAATCCACTCAAGCCAGCGGAGGGCAAACATACAATATGCTTCAATCGATTTAGAGATTGAGTGTGAAAAGAAGAAAGTGGAAACAGGCAAAGACCAACACTGTGTATGTGGTTAAAGCTGAAGTGTGTCCTTTTTATTACAAGTTGATATAAAAAAGTCAAGGAGCACAAAGATCTAAAAAAAGCACATTTTATGGTCAATGTGGGCGGCCTCTCCCTATTTCCAAAGGCCTCTGATAACCGTCTGTTATCCCTGCTTCCTTTTCCTCACAGGAAGAATAATTGCCTCAAGTACACAAAATATCCTCTGATAATGGATGGTCTCCAGTTGATGGATATTGGGACCTAAAAGGACGCAATCATGCACATAATCACCAGCACTTAGAAAAGAAAAAAGGGGCCTTAAAATTATTAGAAATTGTTATAAGATGATGTTGTGCCCCAGTCAGATGAACAGGCATGACAGCTATAGAGTATTGAGCTCAAGGCTATCGCTGCCATCCTGACAGGATTTCCCTGCTTGTCTTTTGACATAAAACAAAACATAGAGAAAATAAAACCTTTAAATATGTCCTGATGGGTGTTTTTGTTGATGTTTGACAACCAAAGCAGAACTATTAAATCCACAAACAGCTAGCTATGGCAGCAGTCTTCAATCCTGCACTTAAGAATCAACTGTCCTTCCTGTTTTAGCTGCTTCTCTGCTCAGTCCTATGATGTTTTACCTCTTTAACAGCCACCGACAGCTGGTGACCTGAAGCAGAAGGTTTTCAGCTGAGCAGTAACCCACCAAAAAAAACATTTTCTTTTTTTTTTTTTGATTGATTGATTACTAACTCTGTTACGCTACGACGGAGTATTAGTGTCAGGCTAGAGATTTTTTAAAATTTTATATGAGAATAAAGTCGTAAAATTACGTGAATAAAGTCATAAAATTACGAGAATAAAGTAATAAAATTACAAGAATAAAGTCATAACAAGAATAAAGTCGTAACATTATGAGAATAAAGTCGTAACATTACGAGAATAAAGACACAAAATTACGAGAATTAAGTCATATTATTACAGGAATAAAGTCGTAATATTATGAGAATAAAGTCGTAATATTACGAGAAAAAAGACAAAATTACGAGAATAAAGACATATTTATACAAGAATAAAGTCTTAATATTA
>NW_015151471.1:182090-189672 GCF_000732505.1 Cyprinodon variegatus | reverse complement strand
AGGAATAAAGTCGTAATATTACGAGAACAAAGACAAAATTACGAGAATGAAGACATTTTTACAGGAATAAAGTCGTAATATTACGAGAACAAAGACAAAATTACGAGAATGAAGACATTTTTACAGGAATAAAGTCGTAATATTACAAGAACAAAGACGTAAAATTACAAGAATAAAGTCATTTTATTACAAGAATAAAGTCGTAATATTATGAGAATAAAGTCGTCACATTACGAGAATAAAGACATAAAATAAAAAAAATAAATTTGTAACATTAGGAGAATAAAGTCATAAAATTACGAGAATAAAGTCATATTGTTACAAGAATAAAGTCGTAATATTATGAGAAGAAAGTCGTAACATTACCAGAATAAAGACATATTTTTACAAGAATAAAGTCATGATATTATAACAATAAAGTTGTAACATTACGAGAATAAAGATATAAAATCAAAAAAAATAAATTTTTAACATTACGAGAATAAAGTCATAAAATTACGAGAATAAAGTCATATTGTTACAAGAATAAAGTCGTAATATTATGAGAAAAAAGTGGTAATATTATGATAAAACTTAAAAGAAGCCCTTTCTTCCCTATATTGAGGAATGTAAAGTTCATGTAAAGTTATACTTTAGCATCGGTTTGAGAAATAAGGAAATGTTTTAGCTCCAGCATCAAATTGTTCGGGATGTCAAAGTAGACTCAGGAGCTAGAAGCTTTCCTTCTGAAACGCGTTGTGGTATGATGACTTTATTTGTAATTTTTCAACTTAATTCTAATAAATGTAAAACTTTATTTTTGAAATATTACAACTTTAAGGTTAGCCTGGCCCTAATACTCCCTCATAGTTATGTTTAAGTTCTAGCTGTGGAAATAGTTCTTCAAACTTCCTTTTTTCAGTTAGAGTGAGATGCTAAAAAATGAAGTCAGATCGATAGAAAAAGGAGCTTTTTACACGCTGAGATAAGTGGTAGAAACATAAAGACTTTAGCTAATAAAAAGAAGACTAAACAAACAGAAGCAGTTTGTCAGTTTAATGGTTTCCCTCTTATTACGTGGTGCCATGTCTCCTCTTAATGACAGACTTAGTTATTTTTATTCAGAGTAGATTACAGCAGAAATTAATTCAACTATCTTACGTTAAAATTAGATTTTATTTGATTAATAAAATATATTTTTTACACATTATTATGGTTTTTTTTTTTTCTCTACATGGCCCACTTTCTGAACCACATAGGAGGGATTTGGTTCTACAAAGAAGTGAGATTTTAGATATCTGGAATAACAGTTTTCTTCTAGCTTTAATATATATATATTTTTTTTGATGGGGGGTGGAGATAATTAGGATTCAAATCTGGAAATCAACAAAGGTTCTTTTAATTAAACTCTACCATGGCTTGCTAATTTTAGCATATTGTTGCCAAGGTGATTATCGTGAGGCACGGAGGAAGAAGTCATAATATTCTGCACAATATTCATGTTTATTTAAAAACTTGTATTCTATATGAAGCTTCAGCTTTGTTTGCTGACACCAATTTTGAATTATTGTGACAGAAACAGCATTTCATCCAAGTTCTTGTTTTCGTGAGGACAATTTTCATATTTTTAACTAAGTTTTTAACTAAGCGCTTCTCTACTCCTCACTTATGTTATCATTGTGATCCTGTGCTAGTGACCAAAATAGTGTCCTTCCTTGTGTTTTAGCTTCAGGAATTGAGGAGAATGCTTATGACACATTCTAAAGCCAGAGGTTTTATACAGTGGCTACTGTATAAAACCTCAAATTCAACGATTTTCCTTATATGTTGAATTGAGGAAGCTTCCTGGATGGGAAGCGAAACGTCGTCAAACTTGGAAACAAAGTCCAGGAGATTGTTTTCAATTTTCTTTTTTTTTTTTGGATGACTATGACCTGGATGACTGAGAATCTTCACCAGCATCAATTAAAATCAAAATGAGAGTAAATTGTAATGAACTATAACTACAAATCACAACTTCTACAAGTACAAATCTACAACCTCTGATCAAGATGTTACAATCTCTACCAGTTGATGGTAGAAACACACCTTGAAGTTATTCACCAGCCACCATTAAAGAATAATTAAAGAATAGAAATAACACAAAAATAATAATAGCTTTCCTAAATAGTTGCTTTCAACTTGTGTTATATAGTGTTCAATCAATGCTCCCGGTTCTTCTCATTAAAAGGCGGAATGTAAAAAAATTTACATTGCAAAGTTGTAACTCTAATCAACATATTCTCATTATCAGTTCGTATGAAATCGTACGAAAAGTTATGCACAGTATTTCGTAGGTTTTTGACGTTTTTCCTCGAAAAAACATATCAGTGCGCATGCACAGCCAGCCAGACGAAAAAAGCAGATCAGCGGACGGACGTAAAACTGGGACGGACGAGCTTTCGACAGTGCAATAATTACTTCATGATGTCTCTCACTAGGTTGCTTGCTGTTTTGTATGTTAGGGTTAGGGTTAATTGTATGTTAAATTGTATGTTATTGAATGGTGGGTAAGATGCGCATGCGCACTGATATTTTGTCTCGAGGCAAGACGTAAAAATACGACGAAATACGACGAAAAAAACGTCAAAAACCTACGAAATACTGTGCATAACTTTTCGTACGATTTCATACGAACTGATAATGAGAATACACTGCTCTAATTTGTTTTCAAAACTTGTACTTACACAGATTAAAAATCTGATGTTAAATGTAAGACTTGAGAACAAGGAGCAAATAAAAATCTTAATATCTTTCACATTTATTCAGAGGGCATTGACCAATTGAGGGCGATAGGGCGCTGCTCCACTCACCCTATGACCTTAATTAACATAAACATAAAAAAAACCAAATAAAATTATAAAATTAAAATATTTCAAAATATATTAAAGGTATAGTGGAGGATGTTCTTTTTCTAGGTGATCATCAAAATAAGTGGTAATAATTGTCAGTCATTCTGGTGATATGTTTAAGTAAGGCCGTTCACTTACCAGTGGTGAGTCTGACATAGTGGAAAAATTACAAATCGCTTGTATGAGTGATGCAAACAGCAACTTTTAAACAGAACAGAGCGTGCACGAGCCCATTTCTCCTCGTGCACGCTCTCACTCATGTATAATAGGTGTTCCCTCTCGGGAGCGGGTACAGGGTTGTGCATGTGCATTTTCCTAAGAAAGTGGAGAGAGCGGGTTTTTTAAAAAGTCCGTTCTCAACAATACCTTTAATATATATCTTTTTAGATGTGCAAAATAAATATTGAATCTTTAATAGTGAGGATAGGTAACGTATTTCCACTTTGGGGCACAAAAATCTTTCCCCATAAACTGGTTAAACATTGTCCATGCACAGTAGCTCCTCAATAACCTGACTCCGCCAGATCGATTTGCTCCGCATATCCATCTGGAAACCTTCCGTTGAAGTAATTTTGGGAAGGGGCGAAAATACTGGTTAGCTATGTTGGTGATAGACGGGCCAAATAAACCAATCAGATCAACGAAGCATATGACGTAACAGAGCGACGACAAAGAGGAGCCAATTGATAGATCAAACTCTTGCCGAAACCAGTCGGGAGAAGAGCAAAAACATCTTTTCCTCTGAGAAAAGCCTCCAGAGCAGTGTTTTGCTCTTTCAGTGAAGAAATACTCTGTAATTCCAATAAAACTTGCTCGATAGCCACGCTAACGCTAGTTTCATCGGCTGAAGCCGCCATGTTCTTTAGACTGAACCGTCGCGCTTCGCGTTGCGTCACACCTCAACCCGCCTCAAAGCCAACGCTGATTGGACGTTCGTTTGGTGAACGGATCCAAATTTTCTTCAACGGAGAGTCTCCAGACTGATTAGCGAGTGAAATCTTGAAAGCTCGCGAGATCAGGATGGTCTCACGAGGCTAGCTCCTCAATGCTAAAGATAGGTGCATCCTGGGGAGCAGCTGACCTTCATCCAGAGCTGAAAGCAACTTTATTTGCAAACCGCCTTATGCCACAGCGTTGACGTCACAGTTGTCGGTTATAAAATGTGGCTGATTGACAGGTTTATAGAATTATATAGCAACAAGGCTAGGCTAACTGCATGCAGCGAGGCTAAGGCTTTTTTCTGCTTTCCCTGCCTCACTTTTCAAGCATCAGGATAAAAGTTTTTTTGTAAAAATAAAATAGACAACATTCTAAACAATTTGAAAGCTGTTTATATCCATGGTGTGCGAGGCTGATCCCTAATTTGCACGCCCTCTGATCCATTATTACCCCCAGAAGTTTATTTTAGGTAATTCAACTCCTTAACACACACTCTCAGTCAGGCTCAAACGATTTACACTTGGTGCTGTTTGGAAAGTGACTTACAGTCTATTTTGACGCAGCCTATTTTGGTCCATTATAAAAGCAATCAGCAGAGAGCGTTCACTGCAGTCACACACACACACCTCATCCAGACAACCGTCAGCGTCCTCCACTGTGATATTACTTAATGTTCAGTCTGCAGAAGCCTCCTCATGTTCCACTTTAGCCACGCACCAGTTGGTGCAAATATTAGCTAAGACAAACAGGTTGACAGACACCGAAGAGGGGGAGGGCTGAGGTCGTGACCCCGCCAACCCTGAAGCACCGTTTGTTACCAGGTGGGATATTCTCAGGGGTCTAATTTCTAATCGACTGCATACAGTATTAGCTGTAAACTGACCGGCTTTCGTAGAGCAAAAGGGGAAAATCCCTTTGGATGTGCATTTAGAGGAAGCAAGGAAAGAAGTTCTCATATTTACTATTCCTTCAGTTAGAGCAACCTGATCCAGTGGCAGCTCCCTTTATATAGCTTATCTGCCCAGTTCTGTAGTTTACTGCTGATTACTAAAAAAACAAACAGAAACAGGACTAGAGAAGCTCTGTTAGTAACATTGTTCTCTCTTGTTTGCTCTTGAGAAGCACTCTTTCCAGACCTCTATTCACCCAAACTTCTCAACAGCTTTCCGTCTCTTAATGTGCCAATCTGGGCTGACCTCAGTGGAAGCATTAGTGTGGTCAACCGCATGTACCCTCCCCCCAAAAAACTTCATTTCCTGAAAGGAATTATAACCAAACTACAGATGCGATCTCCCTAAAGGAGGCTTGAATCGCTCCAGGAGAAACTAGACGTTAGCTACTCAAGTTTTCAGCACAACACAAACTTTACCCACCCTTCGCCCTCCTCTCGCTCTCTCTCCTTTTCCCTCTCTTTGGCCTTCCGGGACTTGTGAAGGAGCCCGATCAGGATCACAGCGGCCCGGATGCCGGCTTTCTTGTTGTGGTACCGCCCTCTGCTCTGAGACATGCCGGAGGCTTCTGCCGGTGCCAGGAGGGGTTCTGGCGACAGCTGGTCCAAGGTCAGGCCGGCTCCGGGGGTCCGGAGCCGCGGGACCTGCTTGGCTTTGTGGGGTTCCAGTGTGAGGGCTGGATGGAGATCACAGTCTACATGAACACAGCTGTGACGGTCCACTGCCAAAGCAAAAGCCTGTTTGAATCCTGGCTTCTGCAGACAGCAGCAGTCCAGAAGTTACCGAGGCTGAGGTCCCTTTTATTTTGGCAGGCTGTCGGGTCTAATTAAATCCCACTTGCTCTTATTTGTCTGATTAAAGAGGGTTGGTTGTAGTCCCAAAGGTCCAGTGAGGCACAATTGGACTCCAGCTCAAGGTGAACTCCTATCTGCATTTTCCTCCTCTGCAGTGAACCTGTACATCACTGCTCCATAACACATCCTGTTTCTTGATGAGAGGATGAAGAGTTGCAGCCTTGCGGACGCCCTCTCTGTACAACATCATCCCTCTCTCTCTCTCTGCCTACCTCTACCTTCTCACCTCTCCCTCCTTCTCCTAACATGTTCCGGTTCTTCTCCCTCTTTGTCTGCTGTCTCGCTGCTCCCTCCTTCCCATCATCTAAGCACCTCCCTCCTGCATCTCATAGGCTGGAGGCAGCAAAGGTTCCTCCTCCTCTGCTCCTCTCATGCCTTCTTCCTCTCCTCCCTGTGCTTGTTCTACTTTGTTAATAATTCCACATCAATATCCCTGACCTTGTTTTATACCTGCTTTAGTTTGTGTTTTCCACAGCACACCTGTCCAAGACTGCATCACATGACGGGAAAACTCAGTCCAAATAGGTTTGTTGGCGTATCGCCTGCTGCACCGTTGCTAAGCACATTGGGAAATAATAAAAAGCAGAGCTCTTGAGCAGAATGAAGAAAAGGGGATGAATAGTTCCTCCTTTTTTTTTCTCTGCTCCTTCAGTTCCCCTCTTTTTAAAATGCTTTACTCATTCTGCTTTTTATAAAATAACTACTTCGTGCAACAAGCCTTCGCCAGTTTCCTTTTCAGTTGTTTCACTTCAGTAAACAGCAAAATCAGTCATCCTCTGAGAATATATTGATCTTAAGTGTTGTGTCTCCATCTGCAGCCACCTGTTCTTCTTCTCTCCCAGCAAACCGACTGGCTAATTGTGGATGAGGGACTGAGTGGCTTAATGTTTTCTTATCATTAATGCATTAAAATCTTTCAGCTTAGATTTCCTTTTTGTTTGTTGTTGAACTGCATGTCATGATTTGGGATCCTTTCAGTCTTTCTTTTTGTTTTTTATTGTGAACTTTAATTATTATTTAGAAAATCTTTACAGTTTGGTGTTTTTCTTAGGGTTAATATTTTACTTGAAGAATTTCCTGTTCTGGTTTTGCCTTAAGCCTCACATTAGTTTTTGGTTCGGGTAATTGTTATTCAGTTTTTTCTTGTTGACACTAGTTCGATGTTTTCTCTTGTCCTCTGGCTCCTTCTTTAGTCACTTTGTATCTAACTGACCTTAGTTTAGCTTCTTTAGTGTCTGTTTTTTTCCACTAGTTTCCCCACTAAGCTAAATTTGGTTGAAAATAAACTAATAAGACGACATGATTTACATCCAATTGACGTAGAAAAGTGAAAGGTGAAAAACTGTATTTTTCAGATTGTTGAAAAGATGTTGAAAACTGGGTTTGCAACGTCTTTTCAATTCAATTCAGTTTATTTCTATAGCGGAAATTCACAACACAAGTCATCTCAAGGCGCATTCCAGTTCACCAGATCATCCAGTTAGATTGATTAAAAGTTTCTATCCAAGAAAAAAACTGTTGATTGCATCGACTCATTGACTCGAAGGCAATCCCTCACACTAAGCATGCTTGTAGCGACAGTGGAGAAGAAAAACTCCCTTTAACAGGAAGAAACCTCCAGCAGAACCAGGCTCAGTCTGAGCGACCACCTTCCAAAGCTGTCTATTTTCAAAGTCTATTATTGGACTAAAGTGAGACAAATCAAACCGAGCAAACACAGCACAATTCTCAACAACTATTTCTGGACTAAATCATGACTATGACAGACCGACCAAATTTAGCCGAAAAACCAACGTCAAAATGACGTCGGGTTTATTGGGGGGTTTGCTCTCTCATGATTTTGTTTCTGGGCAAACAGTCCAGTCTCAGGCCCCGTCCACACGAAGCCGAACCCTGGCCTAAACGCACAAATTTTTCACCAAACCAGCCTCTCATCCACACGAAGCCGGCGTTTCGGGGGTCTGTAAAC
>NW_015151471.1:172145-181564 GCF_000732505.1 Cyprinodon variegatus | reverse complement strand
ATCAGCGTTTCGTGTTCGTTTTGACTTCATGTGGACAGGGCCTCAATCACCTGCTGTCTGGTTTGCCACTAATCATCAAAGCTAGTTTACCATCTGTACTTATCTGTATTTGTTCAAATATATATTCAACGTATTAGCTAAGAAAAAAGTTCTCATTTTAATTTAGATAATGTAAAATGAGGAGACAAATCAATTTAGAGAAGTCCTAAATAAATGTATGAATTTGGAAGTAAAGCCAGTGGTCAGTTCTGTCATGCAGGGAGAGAGGTGGCCAAGTGGTTACTGCATAGAGGTTGAAATCCTGAGGTTCTGAGGTCAAGCCCCACTCCCACCGACTGCCACTCTGAGTCCCTGAGCATAGCATAAAGGAGGTAGCTACGTGAAGGGGAGGTGTTGGCCTATTCGGATAGACACAGTGTGCTTGTGCTCTGAAAAAGTTGCAAGTACCTGGTTCGTATCCCACTACCTCCACTCTGGGTTCCTGAGCAAGACTCTTAAGGGATGGTTATATTCCTGCAGGAGTGTGTCGCAGTTAGCTTGTCGCAGGTGTGGCGCAGATATTTTTGATTTATGCCCAGTTTTGCAAGAGGGACAGTCACGAACTAGCTAGGATTGTGGGTGTCCGTGTTTAGGTTTGCTTGTATGCCATCTACAACCCCTCATCCAATGACGGTTGACACACAGTTCACCTGTGAGTTTTCCAGAAAGACTGGCCGTGGCGCCGCGTGTTTTGGCTTCAGGTGCAAACCAACAGACCGTTGCAGAGCGTCATGCAACAAACTAGCGTCATGCACGGTGTCTGGGATAGTATCCGAGGTGTGCCAGGCGTTATGGATGGCACTACAGTCAGAGTTTCTGACATTAGGTACCAAACGGGACATACGCATAGTGAGGAGCGGATGTAGAATTGACCAATCAGACGCCTCCTTTCTCTCCTCCCTGCAACACTATCTTTGGCTCTGTCTGCAGTCACCTACAATTTCGGGGAGGTGCACCAGAGTATCTGCAGAAGGGGGGGCGCATATCTGCCTTAACTGCGAATCACACGAAGACGACCTGGTTTGTTAGCATAAACCAGGCTTGAACCCCCGATTTCTCCCCCGGCACCGCACAACGGCAACCCACTACTCTCCAACGGGATGGGTTAAATGCAGAGATAATTCAGCGACTGGCTAGCTCCAGTGGTAAGTCACCCTTCCTGCAAACAGGAAGCCTGGGTTTGTATCCCAGTATGGGGGGAATGAGGCAAGATCCTTAATGCTAATGCCCACTTTGGGGAGTGACAGACTAGTGGTTGGGGCATTGCGCTTGGAAATCTGAGTTCTAGCCCCACTCCCACGGACTGCCACTCTCAGTCCCTGAGCAAGACCCTTAACTTGCCACACAATGACGGCCCACTACTCACCATGGGGATGGGTTAAATGCAGAGAGTTCATTTCATTGCTCTGGACGTGTAATGACAATAAAATGTTGGAGCTAATTTATATTTGCTCCATTATTACATTTTATTTACAAGATTATTAGAGAAGAGATGTATGAATTTAGACTCTTTGTGTAATATGTTGATTTTGTTAAGTAAAATCGACAACATTGATGAACATGTTGCTTTCTTCATCCCTCATTCAGCAGCTTTTCCATTAATGTTTTCTGCATTGATTTTCTCACTTTTCTAATGAGCCCCTGCTGAAAGGTTTTCTCTGCATCCTTTGAATAAAGGTGTCCATAGGAAAAAACTAAACAAAAAAAAACAACTTTTTTATGGTAAACACTGCAAAAATGATCTCAAAATGAATAAAAATGTCTTAAATTAAGGGTATTTACCCTTAATTTGAGCAGGTAAATAAGATGATTTGCCAAAGGAATTAGTATTTTTACTCTTAAAATAAGGTATCTAGATAAAACGCACTTTAAATAAGACAATGCAATTGTTTTTCTTATGTTAATTGTAAATTGTCTTGTGCCATTGGCAAAGTGTCTCACTTAAATCCTCAATTCAAGAAAAAATGCACTTATTTTAAGAAGAAATGGCTTATTTAGATTTCATTTTTTTGCAGTGAAGTAAGCGCTTGTCTTAGAGGTCATTTCTCAGCACTGATAGAAACTTTTTAGAAACACAAGGACACAGACATTAAGCTATATAAACAAAATGGAAAGCTGGCACAGCACAATTGCTCGGTGATTCATGCTACGCATCTGGTACAGCTTGTCTGGGTGAAAGTCCACAGCCGTGATAATAAAAAGGTGAACGTTGCCGGCAAGCTGAAATTAGAGTGTCCCACACTGTAAGTGCAAAGGATGAAAAATGGATCAATCAGCATGAGGAGCAAAGAACAGATGAGGAGATGAAAAGCTTCATTGGTCGACTAAAAACAGTCTGGGAGCAGATTAAGATGAGAAAATGGCAGCAATATGAGGAGCAATGAAATTAAAACCCTTCGTCTGCCTTGTTTGGTTTATTACAAACTTTGTGGTAATAAAAAAGCTGCGAGAAGGACCCCTAAGAGGACGTATCCTCCTGACACACAGGTGCAAAGGTTTAAAGGATCTTTCTTTATTTGCTCTAAGGATCAGATGGGTGACTCCCTCCCTTAGAGTCACCTGAGGATTTTCCCAAGTCCCGTGTGGCGAATAAACAAACAGGTTCAGATCTCAGCTGGACCATCGATAATCCACAGGAGACAGAACATGTACACGTGTGTCACCCAAACGCTCCACCGGGGTCTAACTGTGCGTCATTAAGGGGGATCATGGTTGACACCTGTATCTAGCTACCTGGAAAACACACAGATGGTCGGTTGAGTTTCACTGCATGAACTGTTCATTACCGCCAAACTATGTGAAGAGAGCAGATGTATGATGCAGATGATGAAACATGTCTCTTAATAAATCTTCCTTCTATTTGCATGTGTTCCCTGTTTGGTACCAGGTTTTGAAATCTGAAAAAAAAAAACATTTTTAACAACAAAAATGTGTTTTTTAAATGAATTTTCCTTTTGTGTTTATTTATTAAAAAAAAAAAGGTATTTTTTGATGTTGTGGAACGCTCTGAGAGGCTCTCTTTCAGAAAGATTTTAGATCATCTGGGATATTTTACTATAAACAGTTTCTGTTTGTGACCAACTTGTTATTCAGTTTTATTTTTTAATACTTAGAAAGAGAAACAAACAATATTGCCTAACAATCAAATTAGACATTTTCATCAATTAATCAAATGAATGCTGCACTTTCAATTAAATTCAGTGTCTCCCTAAATTGGTTGCACCACTCGTTACGCAATTAATGAATAACTTATCCAGTCAATGCATTTATTTTCCTGCAGAATAATTATAAATACGATCCCATGGTCCCTTTAGACCGGCTCTGAACCTCTCACTTGCAGAATTTGTCCGAATAATGATGATTTACAATAAAAACAGTGAGCAGGTGATGAAAAAAGTGTCCAGTACCATTGATAACCACATTTCCAGGGACTAGACTAACTTTTCGAAAGCCTGGTTTCAAAATTTTTTTTTAAAACTGCATCCAAGGTGTGAATATTAACTTATCGTCGTAATGTTTATCAGCATCGGCTGATGTTAGATTTCTAGGTAAAGCTACAAGTTCAACTCCTCCGGGCAAGTAGGCGGCGCCAGCTGTCATCCTGTACTTTTTCCAGCTGGTTTCCAGGGCCGACAATGCTTACGCTTACCGGTAGCCTGTTTCTTTCCCTTAAATCTAGGAAAGTGAACCAAAAAGAAAGCCGTTCCTCAGCTCTATTATGGAGCTACTAGAATCTCGCAAACCTGATCTCCACCTCACATTACTTCAATGTATTATTCCCACTGGTTAATACCCATGCCCTTGGGAGCAGTGGGCTGCAATTGTGTGGCGCCCAGGGAGCAGTGTGGGGTTAAGGTGACTGTTGGGCTTGAACTCACAACCAATGGGATCCAAACCAACACCCTAACCACTAGGCCACCACTCCTCTAACGAAGAGAAACTGAAGTAAAAATGTCAGTGGTGTGGATGTTTATCAGGTTTTTAGAACCAGATACTTGAACTGTTATTTGCAACAACAGCACAGGACACCAGAATATAAATTACTTCGGGCCTGATTGTCAGAACTTTTACGTGCCTTAAAACAGGAGCAAACATGTTTGTACGACCTGAGCAGATTTTCAGAAAAGGTGCAAAATGATTTGTGTTTGCAGTTCAACAGACTGCATGTGCTAACTTCAGTTTTTTTTTTCCCATGTGATCCTTCATTAATATTCAGATTTGTTTTTTTTTATTGATTTAATAAAACATAATTATGCAGCAAGCATGCAATCAGGAGTCCAAGACTCATGTTTTATATATTATTTTTGATTTATTTTCTTTATTTTAGTGTTTTCAGTTTTAATTCTGTTTGTACAGTAGCACTTGGAGACATTCAGTGCTTTATTAATATTACTTAGTATTATCATTTTCGTGCCACTGACCTAAGCTCACAATGAGACTGACATGCAGCATTTAAAATCACGCATCCACGCATTCATCTATGTTTGTGAAATACTTTGAAATAAAGTCTACAATCATTATAAAAAAAATAAATAAATAAAATAAAATCACGCATCCTCACTCAAAACATGTCCACTAAACTGCGCTCCACCACCTATGTTCTCTTGCTTCAGTCCTTTTCTTTGTGTGCTTGAAGTTTCTGCATGCTGGCTGAGCTGTTTGTTTGCGATCCATTTCCCTCCGTGTTGAATGTGTTGTTTGTCACATAATCACACATTTCAGCCGTGCTGTTTCGGTGTCAATTGTCTAATGGCCGAAAACTGAAAATGCACTTATCGGTAATTTACATTCAAAAACACATTTTTGGTGCATCCCCAAGTAGAACCGAATCTTTCTTTTACGGCCACTCTCACACTGCAAGGTTTAAAAATGTATTGATAAAGTTTATAGTTAGGGAGGCTTAGGCTATCCTGAGCTATCAGTATAGTTATGCTTCTATAGGCTTAGGCTGCTGGAAGACATAGAGACCAATTTCTATCCTCCAGTTCTGCATTATTAAATTAGATTAGTAGCTTCATCTGGCCCAATTCTCTGTTTAGCTGTGACACCATCTTCAATAAATGAATCAGCTGGAATCCTTATAGATGATAAAGTTGGGCCCGTTTCTCAGTATGTAGCTCAGTTTCTCTCCTAGACTTAACTACTGGCTCAGGTTTTACTGTAACTATCTGTATGTGCTCTCTTTCGTTCATTTTAAGCAAGTTCCCCGTTACCTTTTCTAACATAGATAGTATTTATAGATCAGTGCTTCTGTGTTTCATATTTTTAACTTGGGTCACATACTCATCCAGGATTAGTAAATCCTGCAAAGTTAATGACTCCATGGAATCGACTCGGTTTACTTATTGAAAACCTTTAACGTCTGCCTTTAGAAATGCATTTAATAGTCTCTTAGAGAATGGTTCCTTCTGGCTTACATATGTGCTTCATGTACAACTCTGCTAACTACTAAAAAATGCCTGTTGCCAGATAGAAAATGACTGTTTATAGATTTTTTCGCTCATTTAGAACATCTGTGTATTATTTCTGTTAATTAAATTGGATTTATTAAGTTTAATAGAACATTGAAATATTTCAATTTTGTTTAGAAAGTAAAACTTCTATTATTTTCTCAGACTGTATTTATAATGACATGTTGAGGCAAAAGGTGGTTGAATGTTAGATATTTCAGTCATTAACGTTTCAAACCATGGTTACAGATTTACCCTTTGGGCCTGTTTCGTTTCACTGCCAACGCTTTCTTCCACAAACATACTGTACATACATGTGTGTCTCCAACTGGTGCCAAGCAGCCCTTCCTGACTCTTCACAGCTACTAAAGTGTCTCACCAACAAACAGATGCCGATATGACGACGTCAAAACTGCTTCTAGCATATTCAGCAACAAGATACATGCATACGTACTGCTGAATGTCATTTCGTGTCTAGAAAATTCTTTAACAAATAAAACTGTTTAAATTCTCTTAAGGTTCTTATTTAATATACTTTTAAGGGCACAGAAACAAAACTGCAAACAGTGACATGTTGGAGCTACAGACCTGCTGCAGAAATGTATAAAATGACCTTCACAGCAGCTGGTACCCCACCCCCTACACACACACACACTGATAGACAATCGTGAAATTCCAGTTTGATCCACGCACTAAAGAGACGGGTGTTTGAGGGTGTGTCTCAGCTGATCGCTTACTGCAGATGCTTATTTAAGCATGCTCAGCTCCAAGATGAAATACAGTAGCCATTCAAAATATCCAACTTTTCTTGATGGGTCCTTGGCTTTTTACCCTACAATTCCTTTTTAAACATCACTATTTTTACAAAAATATTATTTTTGTCATGATTTGTGGACATTAAAGGTGCAGGAGGAGATCTTTTCTGATGATTTTTTACCATGTGGCTAAAAGATCACTGAAATAGAAGGTCTGGAAGTGAAACTAAAATAAATGGCCCCCGCTACAGAGAGAAATAGATGAGTAGCCCCAACCAATCACAAAAGACGGTCCGTTGTACATGATTGGTTCCTGACACGTCAGTCGTGGTCGTCTGCTTGTCCCTCCCCCCTTTGCGTGTACCCTGACACATGAACGAATCGACCCCCCAATGCTTGTGCAGGGCGCCATGGCTGGAAGCTAGCCACTGTAATGCTACGTTCACACCTAAAGCAGCAAGAGCAGCAAAAACGCGCGTGCTGCTTCATTTTTGATGCTTGTTTAAGTTTAGTTGTGATGCACAGCTGAAGCATCTTTGCTAGGGTGACCAGATGTGGGTATCTGAAAAGGAGGACACTTTTATTTTGGGGTGGGGGGATTTGGTGGTGCGTCGGCTGCTGGGCCGCTGACCGGACCGGACCTCAGCAGAGAGCCATGAGCCGCCCATCCTCAGCCAGAGAAGGGTGGCTGGGGACCAGTGAGGTAGGCAGGGGGAAGCATGGGGACGCAGGTGTCCAGGCTACCGTCACCGGGTCATGTTCAGTCACTCCCTCCCCCGCTGGCTCCCTATTTTGATTACGTGCTGCACTGTAGTCGACCAAAATCCCGGACGATTTTGAAATTCATTTTTTTAGGTCTGAATTGTAGGACATCTCCGGCAAAAAGAGGACATCTAGTCACGCTATCTTTGCTGCTCTTGCTGCTCGGTGAAAGAAGTGGATCTTATGCATGTTGGGGGTAGCTACCCTATCCTTTCTTTGCCTGAAACAATGGCAGCTATATTTGCTTTGATCAGTGGGTAATTTTGGGAAGGGGCGAAAATACTGGTTAGCTGATTGGCCTATGTAGTTGATAGACGGGCCAAATAAACCAATCAGATCAACGAAGCATAGGACGTAACAGAGCGACGACGAAGAGGAGCCAATTGCTAGATCAAACTCTTGCCGAAACCAGTCGGGAGAAGAGCAAAAACATCTTTTCCTCTGAGAAAAGCCTCCAGAGCAGTGTTTTGCTCTTCTTTCAGTGAAGAAATACTGTGTAATTCCGATAAAACTTGCACGATAGCCATGCTAACTGTAGTTTCATCGGCTGAAGCCGCCATGTTCTTTAGACTGAACTGTCGCACACCTCAACCCGCCTCAAAGCCAACGCTGATTGGACGTTCGTTTGGTGAACGGCTCCAAATTTTCTTTAACGGAGAGTCTCCAGACTGACTAGCGAGTGAAACCTTGAAAGCTCGCGAGATCAGGATGGTCTCACGAGGCTAACAATTATGATGTTTTTTCTATATGGTGATGATTTTGCATTGCTTGAACTGGTTTCTACATCAAACAGATTATTGAAGCAGTTTGTCTTTGATATATTCATCCAAACAGGCTGCAGATATTTTGTCCTCCAGAGGTTTTTACAGCTTATTAAACATAGTGATCCTTTTATGGGGACTATTAGGTTCAATAAAAGTAACATTATTTTAAGTGTGGCTGTCATTGATTATTAATACATCAGTGACCGATCGACGTTAAGAGCTGGATCAACCTCCTTTGAGACAAATATTTTCCTTGTGGTTAATGATTCATAACTCTGCTTGAATTATAAACCAAGTTATTGACATTTACTGATGGTGAAGAAAACTTTGATTTTAACAGCAGGTCCAAAACATCCAAGCAGAAAGAAAAACTGCTAATAACACCTGGTGAATGAGCAAATGGTCAGTTATAACCGTTAAACAAATGATCATTACTTGGTTTTACTATTGATTTGAATGACATATTATTCAAATTCTGTGAAAAGAATGTCATTAATCAATTAGTAGGTGTGTGTAAAAGGTTTAGGAGCATTGAAGGTGAAGATCCAGTTTTTATTCATTTGTTTTGTCTCACTAAATCATTCTAAGTCTTTTTGGGGACTTGTTTGGTCCATTTAATTAAACAGGCTAGCTTTTATCACACATTCACTGGTGAGAACCGGACACATGACACTAAACCAAAGCTTTACAGAATTGGCCAGAACATGTCATTTGTGATTATGTGCCAGTCAATGATAATAACAACAGGTAGGTAAAAAAATTGTGAATTAAACAAAACAGGGTAATAGTTCGCAACCTGGTGTAAATGGTGTTTTAAGATCAAGATGGTTTAAAAGGTTTATACAGGTCAGTAAGCCTGATGCATAAAGAAACAAGGCTGTATAGGGCTTTGAAGTTAAGGAGCAGGATTTTAAAATCAATACAGATTCTAACATTACGTCAGTTCAGCAAGGCATGACAGACAGTGTTTCTAAACCTTTCTGTCCACATAATCATTAAATTTGCAGCATTTAGGTGGCACATGGCAACATGGTGTGATTGTAAATAATTTTGTTATTCTACCCTAGCTTACAGCTTTTCTTAGCTTGCACTTGTTTTTGCCATTACAGCATTTTCCCTTTGCATCTGCTCTCTGTGTTTACAGACATGCAGCCATTCAAAATGGCCCTTCCCAGTCAAACGCCGGTAGAATGGCAGCCAACTTCCCTATGACTTCCAGCAAAATCGTCCAACTTCCAGCCACTGGCCTTCTCCTGGACGAACATTTCTATTTACTGTGACTCCACCGTTTCACTGAATTACAGGGTCTAACCAGGAGATGATGCTTCTCTTTAGATCTTAATGTCCACCAGTGGCGGATCTAGGGGATGGCTACTTGGGCTGCAGCCCCGGATGTTTCCCCAAGACCCCCGATTTCGCTTCTGAGCTGATCAGAGTAAAATGTGCAGTACTGGAATTCACCAGAGAGTGGCAGCATGTGCAGGAAAGCAGCCTGTAGCATTCCTGTGCAGAAGAAGTCCCCACTAGCTGGTATGTGAAGCTCTGACTGACTTCCAGACGTTCTTTGTCCTGGAGTTGTATAAAATTCTGCTCCCCTTGTGTCGGGAGCGCGCATTGAAGCCAGAGAGGTGAACATGGCGGATGGGACC
>NW_015151471.1:169732-171269 GCF_000732505.1 Cyprinodon variegatus | reverse complement strand
TCTTTAACTGTGTTTATTCCTCTCATCATCAACAACAAATCCTGTGGATTTGGTGACATTAAATCAATATTTGCCAAAGTTATGAGAGGGAAATCATATATTTTAGCCACCTGATATAATCCGTTTCCCCTTTGATGATCTTTATGAAATTTATTTTCTTTTTAAATGTTTATCTAACAATTTACAAATATATTTTAAAAGAAAAGGTCAAACCAAAACAGCTGGACTTTGTTTTCCAAGTTTGAAGATGTTTCGTTTTCCATCCAGAGAGCTTTCTCAATTCAAAATGTCTGAAGTAATGCTATTCCAGACATTTTGAATTGAGAATTGACATATTTTTATTAACTATTTAAGATTTCAAAATATAAAATAATAAATGTTTCAAACATAATATAGAAAAATAATGACAGTTTCAAAATTCACAGGATTTGTTTAATTTTTCCCATGTTATGGGGGAGGAGATTATATCAGGTTGCTAAAATATATAATTTCCCCTTCATACCTTTGGCAAATAATGATCAAATGTCTCCACAGAGCTTGTTGTTGAAGAAAGAAAGAAACACAGTTAAAGACTTGCAGGTAAATGAATTTCTTCCCATGTTATGGAGCTGGAATTGTTATGTGTAATAGCATGTAGTATACTAGAAATTTCTTTAATCCAGTAATCTGTCATATTTTACATTAGAACGGGATTTAGCAGAAAGTCTACACGCTCATCTTTACCCTCGGGGCTAAGCCCCTGATCTCCTAGAATCCTAGATCTTCCCCTGATGTCCACAAATCATGACAAAAAAGTATTTTAGTACAAAGATTGATGTTTAAAAAGGAATTGTAGGGGACCAGCCAAGGACCAATCAAAGAAAGTGGGAAAATTTTCAATGGCTGCTACTGTACGTGTTAGCATCATTTTTGTATATGCAGTGGGTTTGCACTTTGCTTTTCTCCATTTTCTGTGATTGCTGCTTTTATCTTAGGCTGTTTTTTTCTTTGCATGTCTTTTGTGTGTTAGTTTACGTTTGTTTTTGAGATACTTTGTATATTTGCACCATATTTTCACCCTTCGGATGCAATAAATCAGGATAACTTAAACCAGTTTAAATCATCATCAGACTCTATATTTACACACATCTTCTTATGATTGACAGAAATACATATAGTTTTATGGATTTCAAGTATATTAGTTAGCCTGGTAACGTAAATTATGGTCAGAGACCAAATCTGCTTCGTCCTTCATAAAAGGATGATCAATCGTGGCCAAAATTCTGTTCTTTTTACTTTCTGACAGATTTTAGCTGCACAGGTTTGAAATAAACTCATCCCTGTTACGCCTATGAAATACAGAGCGAGGTACTTTATAGGGTAACTTTATAGGAGACTATAAGCTGCAACTCTTTCCCTACGCTTTGAACAGTGTGGCTGATACTCAGTGATCACAATTATTAGGCCCGAGCAGCAAAGCGCTGCGAAGGCCTATTGTATTTCAAAAGTTTCTTATTATTATTCTTGTAGCACTTTGAACGCATTTTACGGGGACTTT
>NW_015151471.1:159186-168197 GCF_000732505.1 Cyprinodon variegatus | reverse complement strand
TTACATTATTGCACATTTGCATGTTTTAAAATGCCCAAATAAAATAAATAAAATAAAAAGATAAAATATGCGATTAATTTGCGATTAATCTTGAGTTAACTGTTGATATTATGCGATTAATCGCGATTAAAATTTTTAATAGTTTGACAGCACTAAAATTCATTAAATCACCGCAAACTTATTAGTTTTAGTCATAAATAATCATCCATTGATTATTACTGACCAGACTTTTCCTTTAAGACTGTGGGTATTACTATTGTTTTATAGTTTATGGGGACATCCTAATCCGATTAAGAAATGTAATTCTAAATCTGACCATCATGCTGAGTAACGATGTTTGCTCTGAGGATCTTTTCCTTCTTTATCTCGTCATCTTTGACGTCGCAGTGTTTGCCGGTGAGGTCATGTTTAGATAGCAAGAACAAGCATGACCTGACGGAAAAGGTGAGCAAGTTGTTCAGTCTTGATGAACTCGTTGGGAGTGTTTGCTTTTTCAGTTTTTGCCCTTTGCCATGAAAGGGAGATGTTGAGAGAGAGAAAAGAGTTTACGCAAACAGAAACAAATAAATGAGCTAATGGCATGAGCTGCACAATGATGGAGAACCTCTTTATGTTGGTCCTCACAGGCTTGCATCAGTTTCCCTCTCCAGGTCTTTGTAACAGCAATGTTTCGACACATAATGCTCTTGTCTCTTTGTCATCCTCATTCTCCTGCTTTCTTTCACGTCGATGTAATTTTCCACTGACTTCATTTATTTGAGTTTTTCCCCCCTAAGTCCTTCCTTCTCAAAGCCACCATCTCTCAGTCCCCTGTTCCTCTTACCAGCAGCATTGTGTTGTTAGAAATAGATTAAAAAATAAAAAAGCATTTCCATTTCTGTAAGGAATAAACCACAGAGGTCGTGTTTCTCCATCTGAACTGTGGATATAATCATGACTAATGGAGATGTTTAAATGCAGACTGTGCTGTCATTACAGACTGGAAATCAAAATGTGATCATCCTAGCTGAATGTGTTACCGCAAATAATGTTTTATTTAGCTCATCAGTAATCCGTAGCTGATTGCCTCCACCGTTTATTTCAGCTTCTCATGCACACAACCTTTTTTTTGGTGTTACTTTGTCGCTCTCAGTCGCTAATCATCTTGTTGCCGTCTTTTGTTTCTCTCTCAGAACCAACTTCCCTAAAAACAAGGGGACAAGCATTGCTGGGACAAACCTGCGGTAAAGGTCGTAAAATGATTTAAAATGAAGACAGAACAGTGGTGCATAAAAAAGTTGACTGATTTATACACCTGAAAGTTCCTGTTAATGTTCCACTCCAACATGATATACTGCTTAAGGGTGTTTTGTGCAATGAGGTTAATGGTGTCCTCTTGTAGCTCCTCATTCGGCTAAATTTAGCAGCACAAGTGATTTCATCGCTGCAATGAAGGAGGTAGGTTCAATAAATTGTCCTTGGGCTGGGGAGTGGCGGCCTAGTGGTTAGGGCATAGAGCTTGGAATGCTGAGGTTCTGGGTTTGAGCCCGACTCCTACAGACTGCCACTCTGAGTCCCTGAGCAAGACCCTTAAACACACACTGTTCCTGGGCGCCCCATGATGTCAGCCCACTGCTCCCAAAGGGGATGAGTTACATGCAGAGGTAAATTTCTCCAATGTGAGATCAATAAAGTTCAATTAATATTAACTGTTACTATTAAATAACTACAGTGGCTACACAGTGGCAGCCATTTAAAATTGCCCTTCCCAGTCAAATGGCAGCCAACTCCCAGCAAGATCCCCTCCATGAACATTTCACTCCATCCTTTCACTGAATTACAGGGTCTGAGCAGGAGATGATGCTTCTCTTTAGATCTTAATGTCCACAAATCAGGACAGAAAAAATATTTTAGTATAAAGATTGATTTTTAAAAAGGAATTGTAGGGACCAGCAAAGGACCAGCCAAGGGCCCATCAAGGAAAGTCTGGAAACTTTGAATGGCTACTAATGTACTAAATTAAACCTAAATTAGAAGTTGCTTGAGTACTGAAAACAGAGCGATTAACCCTATAATGCCAAATGTATCATATTTGATACATACGGTTTCTGAAATGTTTTGCGTCTGACACCTTTTGCGTAATTTAATGGTAAAAACTTTGCTCAAAATCCTATTGTACACAATCAGATATACCTGATAACGGCCAGTAGAAGATCACACAAAATAATCATCTTGACTTATCGCATAGTAATAAATTATTAATATCAAAAATGTATTTCTGTTTTTTCTTTTTACATATTTTGTTAAAAGGGCAAATAAGGAATTCAAACCAAAAAAAAGTAATTTTCTGTTTTGTTTTATTCTTGGATCAGGCTTTAAAGGGTTAAACACAAGGAAGCGTTACATCAGTCCTTGTTTACGTTTGTGGGGAATTTCTGAAGGCTCTGGGTATATCACGGCCAGTCAGATTCACAGTCATCAGTGTAAACTGTACTTTTAAAGCCACACTGTAAAGATTTTAGCCACCAGGGGGTGCTGGACCTGGAACTTCCAGCTTTAGCGCCCCTGAAAGCAACTAGCTTCACTCTCTAAATGAACCAGTCTCCTTTGGTGTTTAGAAATCTGCTAGCAGAGTGCTTTGGATCAGCAGACTGAGAAGTCAGTTACAAATTAAATCTTACATCAGAGAACCAAAAATAATCATCTAAAAACAACTTTTAGCTGAGTTGGCTCTGTTATCTAAGAAGAGCTCAGAGTGCTGTAAAGCGGTGCTCTGGGTCACATGACTCATTCAGTGACTGATCTGACCTCATAAAGTTACATGAGTGAGTTTTTGAATAGGGCAGCCTATATGGAGCATCAATATGAACCAGGTGTTTAATATTGACCCAAAAAAATCATTTTATGTAGCTAAAATAGAGCTACTGGGTTTCTTGGGTGAAAAATTACTCAGAGTTCCTTCAAGCTTTTGATGAGACTCTGTTTTCTGTTGAAAGAATTGCACATTTAAGTGAGATGTAGTAATACAGTTTCAATTTAGGAATATATTTTACACCTTGTTTGCAGTTGTTACCAGGACGTATTATCATCCACCAGCAGCGGCTAATTTTTAGCAATTTTTAACACTCCAACTGGCCACTGGACTTTGTTTCCAAGTTTGAAGACACTTCACTTCCCATCCAGGAAGCTTTCTCAATTCAAAAAAGGGGCGGAGCTGGTTTTCCAGCTTCAATGTGCATGTTTTCTAAAGGCCAGATAGTTCTGCAACCGCACAGATCAAATGTCGCTTAGGTCTGGTCGCAAACCAGGTTTACTTGTATGCTTCTGCACCGTTGGTCTGGAATTTCTAGGGACGCACAGCAGTTTCCCGCCAAAGAGCAAGGGGGAGCCTATTCGAAAACTTTTGAGAACTTCGGCAGCGCCTGCGGGAGTGTTTATCTTCCAAAACAACAATGGTGCATCTGCAAGGTATCACGGTCAAGGATATGGGTCTATGGTTGCTAGTTATAGAAGAGGAACAGGTTCTGAGTGAACCTCCTCGATTAACCTTTCGTCATAGTTGTCCATAGTTGTTCCTTGGTTTTTAAAAATGGCGCGCCCCTGCACCAAATCAAGAAGGACGACCACACAAAAAGCCATACTTCTGACCAATGACAGCGGCTTTTTGTCTGCGCATTTCCGCTTGAGGTCTGTGCGGGTTTGCGAACGTCCGACACGTAGTCAGGATTTTTTGAGGTGCAAAGGTACAGAGCCAGATTTGACGGCTGCAGAGGCTATGTGTCAGAAGCATAAATTGGCCTTAACCCATTAAAAAAAGACCTTTGGATACTCTATAAAAGCCTGGAACTCAACGCTAATCCAGACATTTTGAAAATGAAAAAGCTTCCTGGATGGGAAGCCAAACATCTTCAAACTTGGAAACAAAGTCCAGTGATTTAATTTTTTATTTTAACTTTTTTGATTAAAAAGTATAAAACATTTTTTTTTTTCCCAGTAATATATTACTTTTATTCTGCAACATTCTAGACTATCTGTAGATGTATTCATTTTGAAACTTTGTAAAATTTAACTTCAAAACCAAGAGCTATATGTCTGCTGTTTGTGCCTCTGTGCAGCAGCCCGTCTCACACAGTTATGCAAATCACTGATTTCTGTCTGAAGAACCCAGTTATTGATGATTCAAGCTTCTTCCCTTGATTTAAACTCAACAATAAAGAATAAAGGCTGATTCCCATGAACACCAAAAGCGAGAGATTATCCTGAGTTATTTCTGCAGCACAGCTGTGTTGTAAAATCACACAGTCTGTTGGAGGCAGGAAGCAGAGATAAAAAAGACACACAGAGAAAATCCTAACCTCAGATTCACACCAGGAACCTTCTGACAGTTAAACATTTTACAGCCTATTTTTAAAGAGCCTATGTCAACCAACCTATGGAGGATAAAAAGTGCCAAAATTAAATAAATAAATACAGCATTAAATAAATAATTAAATGTGTCAATAATTAATTAAATGTGGAATTAAATAAATAAATGTGTCATTCATTAATTAAAACCACGTCACTAATATAAAGTGCCACAATTAAATAAATAAATACAGCGATAAACAATTAATTAAATGTGTAATTCATTAAATAAATAAGGAATTAAATATATAAATGTGTCATTAATTTAATAAAATATGTCTTCATTTTAAAACACGTCGCTGTATTTGTTTATTTATTCATTTAATTGTGGCACTTTATATTAGTGATGTGGTTTTAATTAATGAATGACACATTTATTTATTTAATTCCACATTTAATTAATTATTGACACATTTAATTATTTATTTAATGCTGTAGTTATTTATTTAATTTTGGCACTTTTTATCCTCCATACCAACCAACCAATCACTCTCTTTGAGAGCTTTTAGCTGTCATAACCGTATTCCTTCATAAAATTCCGACAGAAACGGGTTGTTTGCTTGATTCATGAATCCCCAAGTAATCTTCATATACTTTGTTTGTTTGTTCTGAGAAACCCCTTCTCCATCCTGTGAAAGCAAGCGGTTTGAGAAAATCAATGTAAGAACGCACATGCCAGCAAGCGCCTAAACTTAACCTTGCGCCTGCACTGTAAAAAAAAAAAGCCCCTTTTCTCCAATCAGGGAGGGGGGATGTAGCCCCGTGAGACCATCCTGATCTCGCGAGCTTTCAAGGTTTCACTCGCAAATCAGTCTGGCTACTTTCCGTTAAAGAAAATTTGGAGCCGTTCACCAAACGAACGTCCAATCAGCGTTGGCTTTGAGGCGGGTTGAGGTGTGACGCAACGAGAAGCGCGACAGTTCAGTCTAAAGAACATGGCGGCTTCAGCCGATGAAACTAGCGTTAGCGTGGCTATCGAGCAAGTTTTATCGGAATTACAGAGTATTTCTTCACTGAAAGAAGAGCAAAACACTGTTCTGGAGGCTTTTCTCAGAGGAAAAGATGTTTTTGCTCTTCTCCCGACTGGTTTCGGCAAGAGTTTGATCTTGTGGTTGTGTTTTCGTCGTCGCTCTGTTAGTACGTCATATGCTTCGTTGATCTGATTGGTTTATTTGGCCCGTCTATCACCAACATAGGCCAATCAGCTAACCAGTATTTTCGCCCCTTCCCAAAATTACTTCAACGGAAGGTTTCCAGATGGATATGCGGAGCAAATCCATCTTTTAAAAAAGAAATCTGTAAAAATCTGTGTTTTTGTCTCTAGAGTTCTTTTGCCTTTGAGGGTTAGTGTTGGAAGTAAACAAAGTTAATTACAGATTAATATCCTCATAATGCTAAAGGGATTGTTTTATCATAACTTTGTATACACTGACTGTTAAAGGGGAAAAAAGACTTGAGAATTCATTGAAATTTCAGGAAATAAAATCAATGCCTTGTTTCATATATATATATTTTTATTCCTTCAATCTAGTTCTGAAAACTCTTTATTTTTTAAACAATTACTGAGTTCCAAGTGCCACTGCTACCGAGTTTCTATGTTAAGCAGACTACATATAAATAAAAAGAAGACAGAAAGACACATTTTTTTAACAATCCTATGTCCTTCTTCTGGCCAGCACCCTCCTCTCCTCACATTCCACTTAAGCCGTTCCCTTCGTCTTGTTTCGCCTCTAATAAAATTAGAGTCGCTCTGGGTGGCGCTCCCGCTTGTCTGCCAGCTGTAGCCACTCATGCAAACTACCAATTTCCTCAACAGGCAACATAAAATGAATCATCAACTGAGCGATAAAAAATTCCCAGACCTGCCTGACAGTTGTGTTTTGTTTTGTTTTTAACGCTGCGACTTCATGAATCACAGTGGTTCCATATCAGCATCAGAACAGTATAAACAAACCTTAGAAAATAATAGATTATCGCTCAAAGTTTTACAACAGCATGCTGCCTGTTGTTCCCAGACAAGAGAACAGAATGAGTTATTACTCCCACACTATGTCCAAGAAGACAGATTGCTCCTATACGAATTATCTGCACATAAAATTGGTTGGTCACATATAAACATCCATCCACCCACAGTCATATAGACAATCTTGTCACTAAATATAGCATTGTATATCATATCAAGTGACATGGGAAGCTCAGCAGTGTGTAGTGCACACAGGTTAAAGTGGCTCATGCATTGAAGACGGTGGAAGAACTTCAGAGAGAATTTTACCAACAGTAGGTGACACCAAAAGAATATTAAAAAGCAATCTTTGTCAAGTCATTGTATTTGCCGGTGGCACAAAAAATAAATGTAACCCAGTTAGAAATGGCCTTAATTATCAAACCTACTTAAGTAAAAACCAATAGTAGGAAACTGATATGCATGTTCGAGAATGACTGCTCTCTGGGGGATGTCTTTACTGGCCACAGGGGTGAGCTAATTGGAAATCTGTTTTCTTAACTTATTCTTGATCAAGTAGGATGGATATCTGTCAGAAAAAATCCTAAAATAGCTAAAAAAAAGACTTTAATTTAAAGAAAAATACGTATTTCCTATTTATTGTCCAAAAAGTAGGTTCTAGAAGGAGTGTATCTACGTTTGAAAGACATTTGGCGAAATTTAAAGCTTCTGTTACACCAAAGCAGACATGTAAATAAACCGTATAAGGGGATGGAAAATCCATTTTTTTCTTAGTCCCTGGAAATAAAATCAGATTAGAAACAGCTTTCTTTCGATCTTTACATTTGGTTTAGTCTTTGGTATAATAGTCTTTTAACATCAATGACATGTCTGTGCCATACTTCAACAAGTTTCTCACAGTTTTGGCAAAATCCTTCTTAGAGAACTGGTCTAAGTGAGACACGTTTAAAATCTGCCAGTTTATGTTTTTAGCTCAGCCTAAAAATCCTACAATAGCTTAAAAAAAGACCTTAATTTACAGAAAAAAACCCATTTCCTATTTATTGTCCAAAAAGTAGGTTCTAGAAGGAGTGTATCTACGTTTGAAAGACATTTGGCGAAATTTAAAGCTTCTGTTACACCATTCTTTACAAAGCAGACATGTAAAAAAAACCATATAAGGAGACGGAAAATCCATTTTTTCTTAGTCCCTGGAAATAAAACCAGATTAGAAACAGCTTTCTTTAGAGGTTTACTTCTGGTTTAGTCTTTGGTAAAATAGTCTTTTAACATCAATGACACGTCTGTGCCATACTTCAACAAGTTTCTCACAGTTTTGGCAAAATCCTTCTTAGAGAACTGGTCTAACTGAGACACGTTTAAAATCTGCCGGTTTATGTTTTTAGCTCAGCCTAAAAATCCTTAATGGAAGTACAAACCGCCCCAAAATATATGCCTTGTGTTCTCTATGCCAAGGGTTTCCCAAACTGTCCCGGGACACAGCCCTGAAACAACATTAAGATAACGTATTCCCAATTACATATGTGCGGATTAAATATATTAAATAATATTTTCACACTGTGTCATATTCCCTCTGAAGTAAAGGAATTCAACAAACTGTTGGTAAGAAGTACTCGGACAATAGGAATGTCATTGTCAACCTGTAGACTTTTTTATTTTGACCATCTTTAAAGGATTATAGTCCTGTTATATGCCAATACAAGAGATCAAAAACCTTTTGATCAAGATAAAAAAAGGGTTATATACACCAGGTATCCATCCTGACGATGTTTAAGTAGTGAATTCCAGCACTGGCCTCAAAGAGCAGACATAAACAGATGTGGCGCCATCTGCTGGCAGTGTCAGAAATAATCTATCTTATGCTACAGTACGTTCACGACAAAAGCAGCAGAGGCAGCAGGAGCAGATAGTTTACATGCAAAGTCAATGGTTGACGCGCATCAAGGCGCAGCAAAAGATCCCGCAGCGCGTTTTGAGCAGCGGGTCGTGAGCTTCTGAGCATCTGAGGCATGGGATACGGTAGAGTTGGAAAAATTTAACTTTTGCTGCTCGACGCGCCACATCAACCAATCAGAGACGCCAATCTGGGAGCTGGCAGGGAGACTGACACTGCACTGCTGATGCACAGCTATGATCACTCCTCTGAAACAGTTTAATGCCTAAATTAAAATGTCGAAATTGTTCAGCCTGAGGCTGCTGTCGAATGGGACTCCTAGTGACAGCGCACCGCCTGCATGTGGGGGTCTGTGCGGCTCCCACAGCAAAATAATATTTGAAGGCAGGATGGTAATCTAGATGAACTGACGGCACAGATTAATTTTTTTAGGTGGAGTCTCGCACTTAAAAACATATTAAAACTACTTTTCACCCAATGATCACAGTAAATACAGCTGCCATTGTTACAAGCAAAGAGATGAAAGGGTAGCTCCGCCCCAAGGAGCATCAGAGCCACTTTCTGACTGCACAGCCAGAGCAGCAAAGATGCTTCAGGCGCGCCGTGCTGTTTGTGGTCTGAACGTAGCATTAGGGTTCTGTTCATGAGTGAGGGTTAGGGTTATCAGGGTTAGGGTTAGGGTCACTCACAGATCAGTCTGGAGACTCTCTGTTAAAGAAAATTTGGAGCCGTTCACCAAACGAACGTCCAATCAGCGTTGGCTTTGAGGCG
>NW_015151471.1:151238-159002 GCF_000732505.1 Cyprinodon variegatus | reverse complement strand
TATGCAGAGCAAATCCATCTGGCGGAGTCAGGTTAAAAATAATCCGCATCAGCCTTAAACCTCTAATTTTGCTCATAATTATGCTAGAACTGACCCTTCTATAGCGATCAAATCCAGTTAAATGTTTACAACTATTAAAAAACATATATATCTTAAACAAATAAAACTAAGCTAACCGTATCAAATTATTAAAACATGTTTACATCTGGATTCACTCCTAACTATCCTGTATGCTAAGGTCAGAGCAGATAAGCATCAGGGGGCTGAAATGAAAAGAGAAAAGGTTAGCAGCAGATAAAGCAGCAGGTGCACCTTTTTCCTCTTCCAGCAGAGCTGAACTGAAGGAGGGCAAAGATTTTAGGAGAATTTCATGTTTTACAAGAGGGTGCCATAATCAGAAAAAAAATTATTATTAAAAGCAAATCTTTCCGGATCCAAAGAGGTAAAAAGCAGGCAAAAAAGGAAGAACCTAAATGGAAACGGATCCCAGGTTGCGGTGGGCTGATCCGCCACTTTCTTCATGTCAATGATTTATTTTTTCATTTCACAGCTATTAAACTGTAACAGAGCTCTACTTTTTAATACCCTTTTTTGTTGTTTTGTGCTGTAAAAACCTTCAAAGTCAACTAACAAAAGTTTCTCTTCTGATTGAAAACTTTTACATTTCATCTAATCCTTTTAAAAAAGCAAATTAAAGCCAGTTTTTCTGCCGTAAATCCATTTTTCTTCCTATTACTAGAATAAATAATAGATGCCTGGCATACGGAGAAGCAGGATTCGCACCCATCGGTCGTTTCCTGTTACGGCTGGTCCGGTCCCTCCCAGCTGTCACAGGTGTGGTACAGCCTGCAGGGGTTTGTTACACTTTCCTGCACATTAAATTCAGATCATTAACCGGTTATAACCACAGTCCTGTGGTCGTCTGGCCCGCTCAGACCTAGTTTCCTAGTTTCATCAACTGTCTCCTTTGCTTTGCGCCTCTTATCTTCTTTTGTCCTTTTTATCTTTTTGTCACACGTCTCACTGGACGTTAATACTTTGGCACGATTTCAGGCCACACGCAGGACGAACCTGCTAACAGCCCAGAGAGAATGACTCACAGCCTTCTCTCTAATATGACATTATTAAGAGCTGCCATCTCTCTCTTTGGCCGGCTTTGTCTGCAAATGATGCGCCCAACGAAGCGTGATTCTTTTCTCCTTTATCCTAAATCCTCTGAAGAGTACTTTTGCTTTAATTATCCTAGATACAATATTGCATGATAATATTGGCCGCCTGTATCTGGGTGACTGTGCATGTAGCCCACACAGCCAGGGGCCTTGCTGAGTCCACCGAGCAAGAAACCATGTGTTTGCAAAAGAGGCGACAGATGGAGAGGGAGGAGAAGAGAGAGTGAGACGGGGGAGAGGGACAGAATGTGTGGCGGTCAGTAAACACACGCAGACAGGCCTAACCTTTAAGAGCGACAGGAAGAATATGAGATCATTAAAACTCAGCTGTTATCACAACTCTGCGCCTCATATGTCTGAGCCTAAAACAAACGAGCCCAGAGCTTAATGCATGGATGCAATCGATCATTAAAAAGCCTGGACAGCTTTGGAGACCTTCTTTTTTCATATTTTTGGCTCCTTCTCATGACCGTTAATGGAGGAATCAAGTTTAACATGAAGTACTGAGATAAATGAAACATTATTAGAAAGAAAACAAAAAAAGGAGGAATGATGAAGATCTTTACTTCTGATAAATAGATAATTTTAAAGCAAATAGTCTTCTATTCCATAAGATATTATGGATAAAATGGTGCTTCACACAGGGATTTAGGATTCTATTCTCTTTATTGCAAATCTATATAATGTTTGACACATTTTCATCATCCTATTTCATTGTATCTCTATTCTCCCACTCTGCAGAATCTGTTAGTTCAATCTCTAACTTTCTGCTATCTCTGTTTTTTCTTAAAATAGCTTTATTTGGTCTGTTCCTGTTTGGCCGTGACTCCATCCTGGAGAGAAATATCAGCTGACACATTTGTTTATAGATGTTGGAGATCGGCCTGTTTTTCAGTGTAGTCCTGTTTCTCTGACTGTGACTAACTGGATGTGCTCTCTTCATCCTCTGACATGGGAGCTGGCTCTGATGCCGTCTGCCTGGCTGTGTGTTTCCCCGATGGGGCCGCATTTTACACTTGCCTGTTAGTATCTATGCTTCTTTTTCTATGTCTGCTTCTGTCTCCTTGAACCCCAGTGGGCCTCAGCAGATGGCCGCTCACACTGAGCCTGGTTCTGCTGGAGGTTTCTTCCTGTTAAAAGGGAGTTTTTCTTCTCCACTGTCGCTACAAGCATGCTTAGTGTGAGGGATTGCTGAAGAGTCAATGAGTCGATGCAATCAGCTGGTTTTCCTTAGATAGAAAACTTTGAATCAATCTGACTGGATGATCTGGTTGAACTGGAAAGTGCTGTGAGATGACATTTGTTGTTAATTGGCGCTATAGAAATAAACTGAATTAAATTGAACAAAGTCACTGAGTCACAGAGCTGCAGAGCAGAAACCGGGTTGGCTGTTGCTATTTATCTTTTTTCAGTCAGTTTAGACCATATACCTACATGATGTTCTACACATTCTGCAGACCATTGTACCTGGATACATTTTCGTATCACACTAACAGTGTATAGATGTTAAAGACAGCTTCATAAGTAACTTCATTTACATTTTATCACCGCCCGTCGTAATAAAACACTATTATTCAGCACCTCTTCTCAGCTCCAATTATTAATAATAAATGAACAAATTTTCCTTCTGCTTATCGCAGCTCTTTCATTTGGAGGCATGGTTCTGGCAAAAGGGCAAACGAGTGATAAATTCTCAAGTTTCACTTATTGTTGACGCATCGGTGAGGTCCACACAGCCCAGTTATATCTCGTAAGCTTCCATGCCTCGATGGATGATGTCTGTGTGGAGAGATTTGAAAACTTGCAGCTATGTGGACAGCTGAACAAGGAAAACATGGTGGACGGGGTAAAGCTCCCGATGGCAAGGGTTTGCATATGTAACCCCCCGCCACCAGACATCATATAGACATTGGTTTTTAGGCTAAATCAGGTGAGTCCGTCACAGTCTCGATTCAGTCAAGAAATGTGTTTGCCTGTGCTTAGTCGATATGATTTTTTCCCACCTTGGTAAAATAGCAGATTTTATAAAGAAGCTGAAAACCGTTTTTGAATGTCTTGTCAACCATCTGAAAGTTATGGCCTTTCACCTTTCAGTCAACCAAATATAGACGTCGTTTGGAAGTAAACCATGTCGTCTTTTCAGTGTCTTGCGGGGAGTAAAACGTCTAGAGATTGTGAAGCTAGGGAGCTGAGACAGAAGCAGGTTCAAATTTATTTAACGTCCTCAGACGGAGAGATAATGAACATTTCCATTCCATAAAGTGCAGCAGTGATCAAATGTAAACAGTGTGGGATGTTACAGCCCCTGGCCGTTTAAGACTCTGCAAGCTTGTTTTCTTATCCAGGTTCAAAAAAAAAAAAAAAAGGAAAAAAAAGCGCATTGATATAGAAATTCAGAGCATTAATATATATGGTGCAAATATGCAGTATTTTGGTTTGGTGCTCCACCTTCAGAGCGACATGGTCCACACGTCAGTGGAGCAAATCTACAGGTGCATAAATTCAAGCCATGGGCAGAGAGAAGGATCATGGACCCATGCTTGTGTTATATACATGTTATCAAAACTGCATCAAAAACAGTTAAAATGTTTGTGGTGACAAGTGTTTTTTAAATAAAAGTATTTTTATGATTATTTACCCCACATGTGCCCTTTTAGTAGAATTCTGACTTCGACTTTTCAGGCTTTCTGACGGGTTAGAAAATTCAACACTTTTCTTTTTCCTTCTCTAATTCAAAGCAAAAGTGTTGCAACATTGCGGAGCTCTTCCTGTGTGACTCAGTTCCTCTCTGTCTGAAGCACTGAGCTCCAGGTGCTTTGACCATAAAGTTATCCCAACAAGAGGAGGCTTCAAATCTACCAGCAGCTAATTTTGCTGAGTAGATGCTGAAGTTGGCCACTTGATCACATTCTTTTTTTAGGGGCAGAGAGCTGCAGGGCCTTCATCACAGTTATACAAACACCTTACAGAGAGTAATATCTATACAAGTTTGCGTCTCTAATGAAAAAAGCAACGAAAAAATATTCATAGGGGTGAACAAAAAAACAGAACTAATGCATTTAAACGTCTTGTTTATAGTTGATGTTCAACTCATTTCTTCCTGTTGTTAAAGAACAACCAACCAACCAACTGATAAACTCTTCATTCAAAGCAACACATTAAAATTCAAAGACATTGTTTATAGAAAAATACTGGAAATAATGCATAAAGCAGTGAAGAAAAGTCTTCCTTCTGGTATTCAGAAATTATTTAAGTTAAGAGAGAATAAATATATTTGCGAGGTTTGTTTATATTTGAATGTGCAAAAGAGAAGAGCCAGATAAAGTCTAGATGTGTTTCAGTTATTGGTGTGAAAATGTGGAATGAATTGAATGATTATTTAAAGTTATGTCCTTTCTTGGTGAATTTTAAAAGGGCTTTAAAATGTAAAATGATAAAATCCTATGTTATGTAGATTTGAATATTTATAGCAGCAGTGAAGAACCTGGTAGGTTGTAAAGGTTGTAAGGATAAAACAGGGTAGGCAATAATAAGCTTTGCTTCAGCCTATTCCTTTTTTTTTTTTGGTAAATTGTTGGTTTTGTTTTGTTTTGATATTGTTGTTTAATGTTGGATTATTTGCTAAAAAATAAAGTGAAAGTGAAGTGAAGAAGTATTAAGAATACAATCACTGCAAAATGTTGGTTTGCTAACCAGATTAATAAATTAGTATTTATGTAAAAAAAAAAAAAAAGATTGTTCTTGGAAGTTTATTAATAAAAACAAATTGTAGCTGATCTAATTTAAATCCTTTCCCCAACAGATTCTACTGATTCGAAGTAACCCAAAAAAGCCACTTGATATTTAGAGTAATAACTGGAAAAGCTCTTATTTTGTGACGACGGGAATGATCACAGCTGTGCTGCTTCACTGGGACAAAACCAGCAGCAAAGGTAATTAGTGTTAAATTGTTGTGTTGTTACATTAATTCAGGCCTGCCTATCCCAAGGGCTGTGACTCATTAATATTTGCTAAACCTAAACTGGATGACTCTCATCTGTTATGAAAACATTGTGTTCAATTCCCAGCATACTTGGAAATGTCGGTGTGCAGAAAGATGCTTGAAACACTCATGAAATCTGGCCTGCTTGCATACTATAGTATACGACCACTGAATATCACTGATTATCTAACAGGATCTGGGTCCATCTTTAAGAGCAATAACATTATTATTTTTGTTTTTTTATTTAACCCTGTAATGCCAAATGTATCGTATTTGATACATACGGTTTCTGAAATGTTTTGCGTCTGACACCTGTTGCATAATTTATGGTAAAAACTTTGCAAAATCTTATTGTACACAATCACATAGACCTGATAACAGAGGGCAGAAGACTACACAAAAAATAATCTTGACTTATCGCATAGTAATAAATTATTAATATCAAAAATGCATTTCTGTTTTTTTCTTTTTACATATTTTGTTAAAAGGCCAAATAAGGACTTCAAACAAAAAAAAAAAGTAATTTTCTGTTTTGTCTTTGGCGCTCAGACCTCGGCAGGAAACATAGCGCTTAATTTTGATAGATATGCATGAACAGGAGTAAAGAACAGGGCTTTTTCCCTCCAGGCCTGAAACTGGTGGTGGAGATAGATGAAGTTGGTCAGTCTGTAGACTGCTGGTTAGCGAGACGGTCTGCTGAGCTTTATGGGGAGATCCAGTGGACTGGGTGAGCTGATACTAGAGCTTCACTCAGGGACCTGGAAGATGGAAGTCCATTTGGATAACCTGTCCATGATGAGCAAGCATGAAGCGACAGTGGAGAGGAAAAACTCCCCATTGGGAAGAAACCTCTAGCAGAACCAGGCTAAACATGGCGGTTTTCTCCGGAGCGGTTGAAATGAGACGCGGAATGCAGTAAGAGTCCAGGAGGAATAAAACTCTGATGAAGCTTCAGCTACAATGGTGGAGGAGGGTTGAAATGGGGTCATCTGAATGAAGTCACACAGTGCAACCACCGCCTGCGCACCAGGAAGCAGACAAGTTGCAGATCGGAGGCCTTTTAAGATGAACTTTGGATCACGTTTGTAGGAGGCGTGGTTCAAAGCTGATTGGCTGTGTCATAGGTGGATGATGGCGAGTATTCAGTTTATTCAGTTGAACTTCCGCCTCAGCTCGATTTTACCAACAAACCATCAATAGGTGCAGAAATCTGACTGAACATTTCAGATACACCTGAATCCAGCGTTTTCCTTGCTTGTTTATTATTATTTCTGATGAACCAGAACATAATTGAAGGGGTTAAATAAACAAATACTGTCTTGTTTTTACAATGTCACATTTTTACTTGTTTTATCAACTTAAGGTTGCTTCAGCACCCCCAAAAATAGGCTAAAAACACCTATGATGTCAATAAAAACATCTAACAAGTACGACTGAGCGATTCTCCCAAGTATCCAAACTAAAATCACCCACATCATTTCAGAGTTAGGAGTTAAAAACTCCTGCTCACCACACAAGGCATTAAATAAAACCCTCCAACCGGAGCTATAGGTGTGCAAATTGATTTATTTTCAGCCCAGGCTGACTCTCTGCCCCCAAAACATTGGTAATACCTCAATGACACACATTGATACTGTGCCTGACAGCCCAGACAGCCATTACAAACTGCTGTCCTGACCCCACATCGTCCGGAGCGGCGTCTGCAGGATGATACATCAGCTGGACTACTGGTGTCTGGTCTCAAGATAGGTTGTGACACAGACGACCTCGCCAACCCCCCCAGCACACACACACACACTCACACAGAGAAGCATTCTCTGATAAACACTGCGCATCAGTTTCAGAAATAATTGATGCCTGGCAGCAGTAAGAAAATTACCTGCAAGTCTGTGGTGGTTTTGTCACCCAGGCGACTGGCCTGGAAAATTGAAAAAAGGGAGTTTTGACTTCTAGTTAACGCTGGAGTGGTCAAAAAAAAGCACTTCTTAATGATAAGCAAGAGTTCTGGTTGACTGATGACTTTTAATAATGCAGCTTTGGCCTCACAATCCCACAAATACACGAGGCAGATTACACACAAGATCCCCAAACTACCAGGACACTTTTTTTCTGCCACAGTGTCTGCATATCCTCACCTAAGGCCCATCTTTATGTGTCTGCCGGGCCAATGGATGCGAGCCTTCATTCTGAATGATGTCGGAATCAAATCCTGGGTTCCTTCTCTAAAAGCAGAGGGAAGAGAAATGTGGCTGAGGACGTGTGAAGGATAATTGGCTGCCATAAACTGCAGCAAGCCTTCTCAGCTATACCGCCTTATTATTTGACTTTCTCTGTGTCCTCCGTTGGCTTTCAGAGGGAGTAAAAGGCTCTAAATCAGCTTATATGAGCCAGGGGGTCTCATACTGTCAGCTTTCTGCTTTATATTGAGCTGTTTTTGTCTTTCCTTTAGAGATATCAGCATCCTGTTTATTATCTGTATAACATCTCAACTGCAGAGGTGTCAAAAGTATTAATAATTATTACTGAAGTAGAAGTATAAATCCTACTGTTTATAAACACTTTTGTAGAAGTTAGGGTATTAACTTAAGTTTTCTACTCAAGTAAAAGTGTAAA
>NW_015151471.1:144123-146988 GCF_000732505.1 Cyprinodon variegatus | reverse complement strand
GCCTGGATAAATCTCTCTGCCTTTTCTCATGACTCCATCCTAGAGAGAAATATCACCTATGCTGCTGCCATCAACACCTTTGTTTATAGGTGTTGGAGATTGGCCTGTTTTTTCCGGTGTGGTTCTGTTTCTCTGGTTGTGACCTTTTACAGCTGCTTTTTGTATCTCTGCTTCTGTCTCCTTGAACCCCAGTCGGCCTCAGCAGATGGCTGCTCACACTGAGCCTGGTTCTGCTGGAGGTTTCTTCCTGTTAAAAAGGAGTTTTTCCTCTCCACTGTCGCTACAAGCATGCTTAGTGTGAGGGATTGCTTTCGAGTCAATGAGTTGATGCAATCAGCTGGTTTTCCTTAGATAGAAAACTTTGAATCAATCTGACTGGATGATCTGTTGAACTGTAAAGTGCCTTGTGATGACGTGTGTTGTGAATTGGCGCTATAGAAATAAACAGAATTGAATTCAATAGAAATGGACGTACAGAGAAGTTCAAACCCCATCGACACCTCCTTTTTTTTTTGCAAATCTCAATTCTAAACGTCCACCATAAAACATGCAAATTCAAACGAAGCCCAGAGTTGACGTAAACTCGGGGATGTAACCTTTTTTGGTTCTGCCCTGTACCTTTTAAGTCATGGGGCGCCGCCTGTGTCTAGGCTACCATTACTGGGTCGGGTTCGGTCTCTCCTTCCCCCCCTGTCTCCTGCCTCGTCCGCTGGGGTTCCTGGACCAGCCCCGGAGCTCACGGCTCAGTTCTGCCGCACTGTAGTCGACCAAAATCCCAGACAATTTTGAAATCCCCCCCAGACATTTCCTTAGGTATGAGAAGTAGGACATGTCAAGGAAAAAGAGGACATCTGGTCACCGTACCATATCAACAATTAGAGGTTTCAGTGAGTGAGTGCTTGTTGCTATTATGCGTCTTTGCTCAGGAGCTTCGCTCATTGTAAACCAACCAATCAGAGCACAGCTCATCTAAATATTCATGAGCATACCATAAAAGGAAGAAAACCTGTCATTTTATTCTAGGGCTTTTAACCAGGCTGCATTAGGGTTCATAGAACAGCTAATATGCCATTTTCAGCCCCAATGTTACACACCCTATTCAGAGACCTTAAGGACCAAATACCCTATAGAATCATTTTATGACTCCTTTAAAGACAAACATATTCCAAAGATATTCCGGCAGCATTTTGTGACACAGAACAAAAAGTAGGACAGGAATGTCTTTTTTAAAAAGAACCTAAGTTTAAAAGAAGTCCTAAAGATAAACTAATATTTAAATCATCCCTCAACACACCCTACCCACAGTTAAACATGGTGGTTGAAGTTTTGAAGTCGTTTCACTTCCCATCCAGGAAGCTTTTTCAATTAAAAATGTCAGAAATAGCGTTGAGTTTGAAGCTTTATAAAGTGGACCAACACAAAGTCTTGTTTTGGCTTAGAAAACATGCAAATTGAGCCTTACAAACAGGTCCACCCCGTAGGAATGGTCGACTTCATAAAGCCTCAAACTCAACGTTATTTCTTTCAGAAAGAGCTTTGGCTATTTTACAAAAAAAGGAGGAAATAGAACAGTCTTTGTATAGGAATCATTGATAATTCATCTTAGTGGTTAGTAAGCAGACCCTGAAACTAATCATAAATTAAAATAGCAAAACAGCAATCAACAAGTGTGAAAAAAATCTAAAAACATAAAAAAGCATAAACTACCAAAAGAAGAAATCGCCAAAACAAAATATATAAATATAAATATTTAAAAGCAGGTTTAATGTTTGCATTTTTCTAAGGAAATGCTTCTAGCAAGTCAAAAGAATTGATTAGAAGAAGCTGGAGGAGAGAAAATGAGCTTTGATTGGTGGATTGTGAGGATGAAGAGGAGATGTATCTCTTCCTTTGTGAGCTCTGATTACGGTGTCAGATCAAAGACGATTCTTTGCTAATCACAAAGCGGGCGGTTCTTGACTAGCCCCCTTCTCACTGCCGCAGAAATGTCATCAGACAATTATTTTCATACACTCAGGCCAATTTGCAGTATAATTGTCTAGCTCTATTTGTCAGGTATGAGTTCATTCATTTTACATAGTGTTTGGTCTTGCATGTAAAGGGAGGATTTGCAGGTAATTTCTAAAACAGCAGGTTAAGGACAATTTTAGAAGGTGTGCAGATAAATTAAGCTTTGCAGAATTTTCATTTTCAGTTTTTGTTGCAGCTTCATCCAGTTTCACCCTGTTTTTCCCTCTTTTCTCTTCTCGGGTGCGAGTAAAACCAGAGGACATAATTGATTTCCTGCCGTCTCAGCTTACTAAGCTGACTGATGTCTCCATATACAGCCAGTTACTCAAAAATCACAGAGATATACCCTTTCAACAGCTGCTTGGATACATATCCTGACACGCAAAATATATTTTTAAAACACTAGAAAGTAGCCGAAAGGAAAAGAGGAGAAAAAGAGGTCTGTTTTTTTTTTTTTTTTTACATAGCAAGAGCAAACTGTAGCCTTTAGCATCTTATTCTAAATCTATTCTAAAAGGTTTTAAGCAAAAGCCCACAACTGACAAGGAGATCAAACGAAATTGAACTTAAAAACAAGAAACATACAATTGACTAATTTAGCATAAAGTAAATGGGATTAGATAATCTTAATTAAATATACAATATCTCTCTCTCTTTTATAATCTGCACATGCCTGCAGGGCTGCTCTTAACATCTCTGTTGGATAATGTTTCCCACTCCATGCATGAAGCTGGTGCTGAACTGGAGAGTTCCTTCAGTGACAGACTGCTGCACCTTAAATGCACCAGGGAGCGTTATCACAGATCCTTCCTCCCAGCAGCTGGAAAACTCTAGAACCACCACTGTTCCCAACAA
>NW_015151471.1:140055-142321 GCF_000732505.1 Cyprinodon variegatus | reverse complement strand
TCTGAATTAAAAACACTGATCATTTATTGAAGAGTTTATAGTAATTTAATATTTAAAGAAGTTTCAGGAGTTTGTATTCTGACTTTAACTGTACTTTTCCTTTAAGAATTCCTGCATTTGGATTATGAGGGTTGGTCTTGGTATGAGTTGCACCTTTTTAAGTTGTCTTATAAACAGACAAGCAAACGTGACCTCCTTGATGGGGTAATTATCAGGGAAGTAATCGGTCAGATGTACCTTTTTTGTGAACTTGTGCTGACGTAGGCACAGGTAGACTGGATCATGATTATTTACGAATGTTTACTGAAGTTAGGAATGTTTGTTGAATCTGATGTGCTGTACTTGTAGGAGCCCATGGTAGGAAAAAAAATACAGGAATATGAAAATGTTGCACTAAGCCCAACGTGTATTTACCAATAGTTTTTCCATAGAAACATTTTATAAATAAGTAAATAGATCTAGCTATACTTTCATCTGTTACAGTGTGTGATTTGATTTCACAGCATCTGGGGGTAAATTGCAAAGATCTATCAACCCAAGCCATAATGCAAAGGGGCCAAAAAAGCGAAGGGCGAGCTCTGGACCAGATCTGCAGGTCGCACAAATGGAGATGAATTATTTCCTCTGAGAGAAAATTGGGTTTGAGCTGAGCTCTGTCGGAGCGAGGAGGGGAGCTTTGTTGCTCCACTCTGATGGACGCGCTAAACGGATGCATCACTGAGAAGGAAAGTGTGTGAGCACATGAAACACGGGACTAAACAGGATCACAGGATGCAGTTTTCTTTACGGGGAAGGGGATTTAAGAACCAGGATATAAAGGATAGGATTATGAAAGGATGGGTGTGACCATCAGCTGCTGACCATCTGTCCAGAGCTGTGGAGGTTTGACGACGACCCCGCGGGGTCACAGGGATGACACTGACACACGTGTGGCTCCTGATATGCCCATTACCATCCACAGAGAGGCAAACAATCTCTCCAAGCCCTCTTCTGCCTTTTCACATTTTGTTACTCTGACCTCTTTCTCATTAATCCCAGGAGAGGTGCCATCTAGGTATCTCTGCATTTTTTTCCCCTTTCAGTGAAGCTTCTTTGTTTCGTTTCATACATAAAGACCATCATTGCATGGTTTGGCAGATAGCAGCTCTAAAGACACACAATAGGAAAAAAAGCCCTTTTCACTCTCTGTTTGCGTAGTATCAGCTGTAGATGTTTCTCTATTGTCCCCCGCTGCCTTCTATCAAACCACTCTATGCATCCAACGGCCTCTTTGCTTCACCTTTTTAAATTTTCCATCAACCGTCACGTTGGTTTCACATGCCTTTTAGATGGGCTGTAATTTGCAGCAAGTTATTTTCAAGTGTTTGAGAACAAATTTGCTACAGAGGCAATCAGAAAGCTCGACTTAAAGCCTCCTCCTCAGATGGTTTCCCACTAAAACACTGCCTGTTAGTATCGGCAAAAAGACAACCAGAGACGGACAACATGGAGATGCGAGGAAAAGAGAGAACTTATTGCTGTTTTAAATGAAAATGTGGGAAAGGAGTGAACTCCTCTGTTTTGATTAACAAAAACATGTTTAGATCAAAAACGGATTTTTGGCACAAAGCTGCACATGTGCATCAGAAAGGGGGTTGTGCTCTCTGTTTACCTGTCTTCCCTCTTACTTCTCCCTCTAAACGGGTGAGGATCGGTTTTATGAGCCCTTAACAGCCAGACTGTGGGCTTATCAGCTACTCTGTGTCTCTAAGTGTCTGTTTGTATATAACCTCAGGGAAATAGCAAGAAGTAAATATTTGTCAGAAGTCAAGAGGTGTTTTTTTAGCAGACTTTAAAGTAACAGGCCTGCTGCTTTAATCAAGCTGGGTTCTCAAAGCTAGGCAACAATTTTAGAGAGTCAGAGAGAGCAGGATCTGGATGTTTTGCTTCACTGCAAAAAAATGAAATCTACATAAGTAATTTCTTCTTAAATTAAATGCATTTTTTCTAGAATTAAGGATTTAAGTGAGATACTTTGCCAATGGAACAAGACAATTTACCCTTAAAATAAGAAAAAAACAATTGCATTGTCTTATTTCAAGTGCATTTTATCTAGATACCTTATTTTAAGAGTAAAAATACTTCTATTGGCAAATCATCTTATTTATACGGAAGAGGATTAGGGCCACTGAAAAAAAAAAAAAGTTAACTGATTTTTAAAAAAAATTTTCAGTTTAGTATGGGAAAAAAGTCAGAATTCTGACTTTAATCTCAGAATTCTGACTTT
>NW_015151471.1:135254-139929 GCF_000732505.1 Cyprinodon variegatus | reverse complement strand
AAAGTCAGAATTCTGACTTTTTTCCCATACTAAACTGAAAATTTTTTTTAAAAATCAGTTAACTTTTTTTTTTTTTCAGTGGCCCTAATCCTCTTCCGTATAAATAAGATGATTTGCCAATGGAATGAGTATTTTTACTCTTAAAATAAGATAGTTAGATAATATTTACTTGAAATTAGACAATAAAATAGTTTTTTTCTTATTTTAAAAGGAAATTGTCTTGTTCCATTGGCAAAGTGTCTTACTTATCTCCTCAATTCAAGGAAAAACGCACTTATTTTAAGAAAAAATAACTTATTGAGATTTCTATTTTTTTTTCAGTGCTGTCGGCTTTTCTGGCTTTTTGGTTGATGCTTCAGTCTATTTGCTCCTTAAAGCAACACTGTGTAAAAAGCTGGTGAAGATTCTCAGTCATCCAGGTCATAGTCATTCCAAAAAATCAGTTAAAAACAAACCACTGGACTTTGTTTACAAAGTTTGAAGGCGTTTCGCTTGCCATCCAAAAAGCTTTCTCAATTCAACACTGCATTAAATCTAAATCTAGATAAGATTATGTTATTTTCTTAAAATAAGTGCCTTTGTTCTTGAATTGAGGAGGTAAAAGAGACATCTTGCCAATGAAAAAAGAAAATTTACACTTAAAATAAGAAAACACAATTGCCTTCTCTTATTTCAATTATCTTAAATGAGTAAAATTACTCATTCCATTGGCAAATCTCATTTACCTACTCAAATTAAGAGTGAATACACTTAATTTAGGAAATTTTTACTTATTTCTAGATCGTTTTTGCAGTGAAAATGTCTGTAGTGGTGTTGAGTTCCAGGCTTTATAGATTAGCCCAACAAAAGCCTTGTTATGGCTTCGAAAACATGGAAATTTAACCGAAAACAGGTCCATGCCTTTGTAATGGGGAGTCGTTGAGGTCGTTGTTGGCCTGCAAATTAACTTGAAACCACTACTATCAGTTGGTTGTTCTGTTGCTGTTCTTTTTACATCTCTTTGGAGGTGATGAATCAGATTGAAGACTGTTTATCATCGTCTCCCTTTTATCTCCTCCTTTTTTCATCTTTTCTTCTTTTTCTTTTCCTGTTCTGCTTACATTTCAGTGTCCATATAATCTGTAAAACTTCCTGCAAGAATTATTATAAAGCTATATGCATAAATTAAGCGGAACACTATGGCGATAGCCATACTGTTCCACTTGTGAAACCAAAATCTGTTGTCCCTTTTTTGGCATCAAGAGTTATTCCTATTGCCACATTGCCAGACAGGACACTATAAGGAAAAAAAAAAGTTTTTTATTTAGCTGAAGATTGTTAAAATTGGGTGTTGTGCATTTGTTTTGTTTAATATAGTTGGTAGATGTGCTGAAGCTCTCATTTAATCACTTATAAGTCAAGAATACTGTGTCAAATTTCACAAAGATTGAAGTAAATGAAGACTTTACTTTCCTTGTACGTATAGCAAAGCTAGAATTGTCCTATTTTCTTCACATATGCTTAATCCTAGAGGTGGACGGAATTTATACATTGTTCTTTTTTCCCTTTTATTAAAATCTTAATAGTTTTAAAAGCTAATCTAACCTATAACATAATTAGAACTGTGGAAACATTAAAGTTGGTTCCTAAAGTGTTTTATTAAATACTCTAACTCCAGGTCCACTGCTTTTTTAATCACACTTCTGAAACAGGAGGAACTCTTTCATGAGTCAAAGGCAGAACACTAAATAAAGTTAAATAAGAATACTTATATTTCTATTATTTTTAAACTTCCTCTGCCTTTATATGATCTTATAATCAAATTCCAATAAAGGCGAAACCATCGACCTCAGCTCCAGCCAATCCTCACCGGGATCAGACCCACATGATTGTGTTGCTTTACTCTCACTGCTTTCATAATTTGATTTTCCCATCCAGCCTGTTGCAGCCAGTTTAGCCAGTGATGTAGCTAAAACTTCCTGGGGCTTGTGTTGGTGCCTTGATAAGTGCTCTTCTGTTTACAAGAGACACTGCTGATAGTATCTCGTGTTGCTTTTAAACATCAGGCAAACATGATGCAGTGGAGACAGAAGTTTGTCGTAAAGTAGCCGCCATGTTAAACCGCTGCATAGCAAAAAAAAGTAAAGAAAAAAATGCTTATTTATCCAGCAGTCTTTGCTTTGAGACTCCATTAAATCAGATTATTGGTTTAGGTATTTTGATGAGTCACGTGACCCTACTTAACTACAGCTGTCCATACCTGGAAAACCTGGAATTATCTGGCTTATTTTCTCTAAATGCATAGATTAAAAAAAGAGAAGAAGCTTTTTTTCCATTCTGCTGCTTTTTTCCAGCCCCACTCGGACCCACACTCTCCGCCCTGCAAGTCACACTCTCCTTCCACTTGTTGTGTTTGGCTGCTCTGGCAGTGAAATGCTCCAGGAGGTGAGACAACCAGGGCAGTCACCATGGTAATGAACCATGCTGGACCGTCCCTCAGGTGATCATCGGTTCCTGCTACCATGGCAACAGCGGTGGCTCCCTGTAGGCTTCCAGGTCTGGTTGGGAAAACACGGATATCTTGTTTCTCAGGGGTAACTCACCTGTCTATGAACTAGCTGGGCTAAATGTGCATCAACAAGTTATTGAATTTTCTCTTTGTGGCGTCCAACATTTTATATAAATATATACATAAGCATAAATACCAAAAAATGAAACATTTTCTTTGAATAAAAAAGTAAAGCAGTCAATTTGTTCTATTGGTTTGTTTCTTTATATATTAATCTGCATAATTTTCATTAGATATCTTCATCATCTCTTTTTAGAGTGAGAAACACACAGAAAATGTTAGGAGGAACTGATCCTGCAGGTTATGTCAGACTGTGGAGAACGTGTGCCCTCTAGTGATATTTTTCCTCCATTGCAGCTGCTTTCATTGAGGAGCACTGATTCTTTTTTTCTTGTCCCTCAGCCAGTCAGAGCCAAGCTGACAAACAGACGTCGACTTTGCTCCCTCTTGTGGTTAAACCACAGAAAAAATGAAGCATGAGATTTAGATACAATTTCCCATTAAACCAGAATATGAACATACAGATTTATAGAAAGGTGATTCGTGTGTCATAGAGTGTGAAAATGTAAAAAAATTCCACTTAAAAGCTGAAAAGCTAGAGCTTAAAAGGAGATTTGACATAATTCTGAGTAATGTACCCAAACTGGAAGTGAAGGTACTTGACAACAGGAAGTGCAACGTCCTCCCCTGAGCTCTGAAGGATGGGTGGAGTTCTACCACTTCCCACTTCATACTTCGACAAACGGGTCCGAAACCTTGCGGTCAGTGTTTCATTGTCCCACACACTCATAGAGACACACAGAGCAGAGAGAATTCAGTCTGCGCTGTTTCAACAAGTGGAGTGTGATCCAGCAGATGCTCTGTGCTTGTGCATCATGGCTACATTAAACCCAGTGCTCCTGTAATTAACCCCAGCCCAGAGTGATACTCATCCCCGGGCGAGTGTATATTAGATAAAAACCAAAGTGAACTTCTGTCCTTCATTACTGCTCCTCGCCTTTATCTCTGCCTCTGACTGCAGGGTTTATATTAAGTTAGGCAGCTGGATGTAACTGTGTACACGAAATTAACAATCGCATCCAATAAGCGGAGGACAATAGCCGACAGCTCATTAAGCCTGCAAACATCCTCCATGTGACTAATCACTGCTTCCTTCCCCTTTTTGCTGCAGAGCAAAGCCTCAAGCTTTAATAAGCACCACCTAAAGTAAATATACCAGCCAGACGTTCAGGCCTCATGTTTGTTCGTTGCTCACAACTCGCCGTAGCCTCCCGCAATATAGAGGCCGCACGAGAAGATAGAGTAAATGCCAGGCTCCAGAAATAGCCCATTTGCTCTTTCCAGTGATGGCGACTGACAGATAACATTTACACCTGCCCCCAAAAACTTGGCTGGACAAAAAAAATAAAGTACGAAGCTCTGCTCTGAAGACAGTTGTGTTTTAAATCAGCCTACTGACCTGAATTAATGCAACTATCTAAAGCAGTTTAAACTCTCCTGTATTTGAACAAGGCAACAAAAGTCTGCAGTAGTGAGACCCTCAGATGTGAACAGCTGCTCTGTCTGAACTCAGGATGGAGGTGGGGAAGAGGACAGAGATGGGACTGGAGGAGGGCTGCAAAAGAGTAATTGGCTAGTATTAGCGTTTCATTAGCGGCAGCTGGCTGCAGACTCTGTTATCAGCATTGATGTGAGTAAAAAAAACAAAAAAAAAACAAAGCAGATTGAACAAACTCCGGTGAGTAAAAAGATATACGATTGAAGACAAATTATTTCTATAGCAGCGTTAATCAGTGTATCAAAGAGATCCACAAAGAAATCCGTTTTTTACCAGAATTAGATCATTTTAAGTTTAGCTGGCTGTAAGCAGTGGCCCATCAGGCAGAAACTCCAAAATAACACCTTCATTCAAATAGTGCAAATCAGTAAGGATACTTAAGCTAAAGCAAAAGGGTGTCGGTGGTCGCCATGATAAGTGCTGTCTGAATAATGCTGGCAGTAAGGAAGGAGGTCGGAAGAGGAAGCAGATTAGCTCCTGACGTTCTTATCCGCCACTGGAAATTATACGGTTTCCCTCAATTCTTTGCACGACACGACCTTCAGACACATAATTTAACAAAAATGTGT
>NW_015151471.1:132524-134114 GCF_000732505.1 Cyprinodon variegatus | reverse complement strand
CACAAATTCATAACTTTAGGTTTTATATTGAAGAGTTTTAGCAAGTTACTTCATATGTGGATAATTTGTGTGTAGTTATTATCTGAACGGCTGTAGTTCTAGAATCATTTATGTGCATATCCGTGCTTTAATGATGTCAGAAGATCTGGGGAAAAAAAAAAATGTTGGAAGATTATAGATGATAGGTTTCTGAAAAATCTACCGTGATGTATGACAAGTTGAAAAATGTTTGTAGGGTGAGAGAAAGAGAGAGCGAGACTTTAACTCCATAACAGGAAGGATAAACAATTTACAGCAAATCTGCTTTTTTTTTTAATCATTTATAGCTTTGAGTTTCATATATCAGAGTGGATGGTTTACAGCTTTACAAAGGTAAGAATCTACATTCTCTAGGGCAGAGGTAGCCAATTAAAAATCATCGGGGTCAAAATATAGAAAATCAACAACCAGTAAAGGTCCAGAGACATTTTTAATTATAATCTGTTACTTTAAACTGAATTTAACTCTGAAATAAAATTAGATTTTTATGCATCTATGTTATATATTGAATTTTTAAATAAAAAACTAAAAAAATCTAGAATATTTTCCCATTTTAAAATCTAAAGTGTTTTTTGAAATAGAGAACAACAATCATTTAGTTTGGCATTTAGACAATTTCCTGGTATTTCATATTTTATAAAAAAAAAAACCTGAACTGACCGTGCAGGATCATCTTTGAGCACGCCATTTCACTTTTCTTTCACCAGTTCACCGCAGTTCTTCCAGCAGTCCACACTTTCTCTGCTCTCTTTTTCTCATCATCTTCTCCTTCTTTCCCATCGCCCGGCTTGCCACAGGTTTGCCTGCTGTGACTGTAAGGTTTTTTTTTTTTTCCCCCTCTCCCAGGTTGGGGTCTGAACTGCTCCCTCTCCAAAGCAAATCTCAAGTCTCAGCTAAGTGCGGAGCCCATTCCCCCCATCCTGCTCTCCCTCCGCTGGCTGGTGTCTGGGCCCGCCGGTCCACTGGTGGAGCTCGAGGTTTGGGGGTGGATGCCTGGGTGGCTGCTACCTTTGATCCCTGGGGCCCAGGGCAGGATTCACTTCGGGGTGGCTGGCTGCTGGCAGGGCCCACGGTCTCGTCCCCAAGTCTACCGGGGGCTCTGGCATTGTGGTGACTGGGGGGCTTCTTCAGGGCTGTCTCACCTCCTCCCTGGGTGGGGGTCTGATTCCCTGGGCTGGCACCTCCTTGGTGCCTTCGCTCTTGGGGTCCCTTTGGGCGTCTGGGGCTTTGGGGGCACCTCTTTGGCTCTCCACAACCACTATTGAGCATTTTTCCTTTGGATAAACTTTACATGAACAAACTACAGGTGCTTGATTCCAGGTACTCAGAGATTCACTTCCATACAGAAAGCCCACACTCTTATCGTCAGGAAACAGAATACATGTCAGATTAAATAATACTACGTATATTTCAACGATAGTATCACGGTGTTACTTTATTGTATATCTTGTACCATGTCTGTTGGTTGTTCTGTCCTTTTTACATCTCTTTCCAGGTGAAGATGTTTTATCATTGTCTCCCTTTTATCTACAATTTCTTTCATCTTTTCTC
>NW_015151471.1:128618-132514 GCF_000732505.1 Cyprinodon variegatus | reverse complement strand
CTTGCCACAGGTTTGCCTGCTGTGACTGTAAGGCAGTTCAGACCCCAACCTCTCCCAGGTTGGGGTCTGAACTGCTCCCTCTCCAAAGCAAATCTCAAGTCTCTGCTAAGTGCAGAGCCCATTCCCCCCATCCTGCTCTCCCTCCGCTGGCTGGTGTCTGGGCCCGCCGGTCCACCGGTGGAGCTCGGAGTTTGGGGGTGGATGCCCGGGTGGCTGCTACCTTGGATTGCTGGGGCCCAGGGCAGGATTCACTTCGGGGTGGCTGGCTGCTGGCGGGGCCCACGGTCTCGTCCCCAAGTCTCCCGGGGGCTCCGGCATTGTGGTGACTGGGGGACTTCCTCAGGGCTGTCTCACCTCCTCCCTGGGTGGGGGTCTGATTCCCTGAGCTGGCACCACCTTAGTGCCTTCGCTCTTGGGGTCCCTTTGGGCGTCTGGGGCTTTGGGGGCACCTCTTCGGCTCTCCACAACCACTATTGAGCATTTTTCCTTTGGATAAACTTAACATGCATAAGTGCACTCTCACAAACAACTATAGGTGCTTGGTTCCAGGTACTCAGAGATTCACTTCCATTCAGAAAGCCGACACTCTTATCGTCAGGAAACAGAATACATGTCAGATTAAATAATACTACGTATATTTCAACGATAGTATCTACTGTAGGTGTTACTTTATTGTATGTCTTATACCGTGTCAGTTGGTTGTGCTGTTCTTTTTGCATCTCTTTGCAGGTGATAAAGAAGACTGAAAATGTTTTATAATTATGTCCCTTTTATCTCTTATTTCTTTCATATTTTCTCCTTTTTTCTGTTTGGACTCTTCTGTTCTATTTACATTGCAGTGTCCATATAATCTGTAAAACTCCCTGCATAATCATAATAAAGCAATTTATATGCATGAAACAGGTGGAACACTATGGCGATAGCCGTACTGCTCCACTTGTGAAAGTAAAATCTGTTGGGCTCTTTTGGCATCAAGACAATTATTCTTATTGCCATATCTGGTGATGTGGCAATAAGAAAAAAAAAGATATGCCTGCTGTGTCTAAAAGTAGCAGCAGCAGCAACCCAGACTGACAGCTCATTGGCTCATTTGGATCACATGCAGCCTGGAGCCGGACGCTCTAAAGGGTTTTACCGTATTAACAGGAGAAGCGGTGCAAGTGAAGTTAGACACTGTCGTCAGACAACATGCAGTAATTTATAAATGTTTTAAATGAGGTTGGGTCCGGATTAGCCAGCAGGTGGGTCTGAATCCGGACTTATCCGGATTTAGTGCATAAACATGGAGAATCTGTTTAAGTTCAGTTTGACCACACTAGCTGAAATAGAAAGATGTAAAACACAGTATAAACACCCTTGAAGTTACATCACCTCTAGCCTAAAAGGGATGGCAGGATAACCAGAAGATTGTCTTTTCATATTATAACTCTTAAACTGCTATTGCCATGTCAGAGCATGAAAAACTGCAGAAATATCAGAAATAATAACAAAAAAACAGACATTTCCATGTTTTCCTCACAAAGCTTACCAGTTTAGTTCCCTTTATAGCCAAAGCAAGATAGATTTTGTTTTATCCCTCTATCAATATTTACTCTTTCCATCTAAATCACTGTAGATTTAGAGAGATACTGGTGTTTACTGCCGTGTGGTTCCTAATAACAAAGTTTGCTCTATTTACAACAGAAAACCCAAATCAAAGCATCAGATAACAGTAATAAGCCACAGAAAACGTATCAGATCTCCCGTCCCGCCGTGCATAAAGCAGGCTACAAAGACCCACCAGTAAGATCAAATATTCTGCCTTAAAGCACAAAAAAAAACTTGTTCAATACTAAAATTAAAATTGTGGTTGCAGAACATATAATGACACACTTACAACTTAAATCACATTAACTACACGTCCTTATAGATGATAGTAATATTACTGAGAAGTAGTTTCTGGTAAAAATCTACCTAGATGAAGCAGCCGACAGTTTTACTCACCACAGTTTGCGCGGCATCGTCTCTAGATATTAGGAAGCTGACCCTGTGCTGCTGACCCCCTTTACTCTCCTCTCCTGTTTATCTACTTTTAATATTCATCCCTGCCACTCTAAGACAAATCAGATGCATGTGTTTGCAAATACAAACACGGTCAGACTGCAAGGACCCACCGGTCTGATTATACAGGTATTAATGAGATGTTGTGTGTCCAGTGAAGGCGGGGAGAGCAGAGGGATTAATGGCAGACAGCTGGAGAACTGAGGGAGGAGAGAGTGGGGAAAAAAAGAGGAGGAGGAGGAGGAGGTGAAGGCACACAGGAACGAGGATAGAAAGGACAAAGCAAGACAGAAAAGAACAAGATAAAACCTTTAGACCTTTAAGTTAGAAACCCATCTGTTTTTTTTATTTTTATTCCCTTGGCCTTCCGATGTCCCCTTTTTCTCACCTTTAAAGTTTTCTTCTCTTTCATTGTAGCTTTACTCCCCATAGGATTCATCCCGGTACATTTTTCCATTTAGAGTTAAGGCAACTGAAGCAGACTGAAGCACATTTTACTTTAGGTGAAAAAACTACAGGATAAAAGAGCAAATGTGGTTTTAAAACTGATTTTACTTTTGTTATAGGTGTGAAATCCTTTAGGGAGATAATTTAGCAGATTGCAGAACACAGAAAAGTCCCTTCTGTCCATCTGAGTACCTTTCTCATCCCCTTTCTTTCACTACAGTTCTCTCCTTTGCATCCTTTTATTTTTCACCGGGATCAAACATCTGGACCCGCTCACACACAGCGGCGGCTCGAGCAGGAGTCACGACTCACTCATTCATATTCAGAACCACTCCAGATCAGTCGGCTGGGCCGGGTACGGAGACGCCGTGAGCCCCTTTCAGTGGACGAGGATAAAAAACCAGTTCTCCTCCAGATTCCACACTAAAAACAAAAACCTTTTTCTATTCTTAGGTTTTATTTAAACCAAAACACTGCTGCCCTTAAAGGATTTGGAAGCTCAGTGAATCATTTTAATGGCGTCTCACAGGCATGTTCTACATTATTAACCCTTTAAAGAGCAAGTTAGTGTTTTTATCACCTGCATACCCGTTATAAATGGAGTCCCCCTCCGTCCCTCAGTAAGCTCTAGAAGCACAAGATCTATATCATTCAGCAAAGATGCTGTTACATGGCTGTACATCTTATTTTGGCATTTGACCAATTTGATGAGCCCTTGAATGATATATTACCTACTGTAAATTAAGTCAAGAAAAAAATAAAGTTAAAAAATAAACAGAAAAGTTAATAAGCCTAGTTAACAATTAAATTTAGGTTTATAAACTAAAAAAAGTCAGTGTCAGTATCAGCATTAATGCCTCTAAGGTTATGTTGGACCAAAAAAAAGTGTTCCTCTCTTAGAGAAGCACTTTTGATATTTTTCTTAATATATTTGGTCAAGTTGTAGTTTCTTTTACATTAATTTTTGCCATCAAAATATCCATATTTTTAAATGTTACAAAGGTAATAAGGTCTTGTCCTGCAGAGTAAGTGTGTGGACGCTCTAAATCCCATCATTTTCAATAATTTTAAAGGGTGATAGCCACAAGTTGAACTCCTGGCCAGTAAGGGGCGCACTCAACCCCGAATAGGCAGGTTTGCTAAATCCTAAGGTTAGCATTAGCAAATATCAACCTTAACAACAGCGAGCTCCACGGGTTTTCTGAGCTCCTTTACTTCCTTAAATCAACATCATTGCTCAAAACTTTGACAGATGTTCTTCCTGTTTTTGCTTCCTTTATTATTTTGTAGTTTTTGCTTGAATGAGAGAAATATAACACAGGGAGGCGGCCATTTCTAAACTCTATCAGGGAGCTACTTGGACTTTACTTTAGCAACACCTGAGCTCATTCACAAGCACCAAACCAGAG
>NW_015151471.1:125848-128131 GCF_000732505.1 Cyprinodon variegatus | reverse complement strand
TTAAACCCAGGTTTAAAGCCTTGCAGGGCAGCCTAAAGCCCACTGCCAACATTAAGACAATAAAAAGAAAGACAATAACAAACGCTCAGTTCAGGTGTTTTATAAAATATGTGAATCAGGAAATTGTCTTTAAACCAAACTGAACATTTTTTGTTCTCTACTTCAAAAAACACTTTACATTTTAAAATGAAAAAACTCTTTTTTTTTTTAGTTTTTTATTCAAAAAATTCAATGTTTAACATGGATGCATAAAAATCTAATTTTATTTCAGTGTTTAAATTCCCAAAAAAAGTTGAAAAACAATCCACTGGACTTTGTTTTCCAAGTTTGAAAACGTTACACTTTAAAAGGTGGTAGTTTTAGGGGTTGTTAGTCTATTTTACTTCATTATTTAATTCATTGCTGTGGACTTTTGTTTGTTCTGCTGTTGAAGAGATCGGAGTCGACTTAGAGATTAAACAGGAGCAAAAACATTCTTGTAAACAAAAGGGGAGAGCAGCTAAAAAAAGTTTGGGAACCACTAACAATAGAGTATTAAGCAGCCATGCCTTTAGATCGCATGAAACAGTTCTATTGCAGCTCCCTACTATTTTTGCTATTGTTCATGTTTAGTTTGATTTGTAAATAAATGTTTGTGTTTTGTTTAAATACAGACTTGTGTAATGGTTTTTATTTTTGTGCCATTATTATGTATGTATAGGAATACAAAAACAATATCTGCTCAAAAATTATCAGCAACACACATCAGATCAGCTAGACTGATGTTAAGATAATCGATTTTAGCATCAGCCTTAAAAAACCCTTTATTAGTCAATCTTTAGTAAATATGAATATATATTTAGGACCCAGCGGGCTGCTCAGTGGGGCAGTGGATAGCATTGTTGCCTTGCAGCAAGAAGGACCCGGGTTCGATTTCTGCATGGAGTTTGCATGTTCTCCCTGAGCATGTGTGGGTTCTCTCCGGGTACTCCGGTTTCCTCTCACAATCCAAAAACATGACTGTTAGGTTAATTGGCTTTTCTAAATCTCCTTATGTGTGAGTGTGCATGAATGGTTGTTTGTCCTGTTTGTCTCTGTGTTGCCCTGGCGACCTGTCCAGGGTGGACCTCGCCTCTCGCCCGTAGACAGCTGGACATAGACACCAGCACCCCTCATGACCCCAGCTGGGATAAGGGTGGCGGAAAATGGATGGATGGATTTTGGACTCATCAAAAATCATAAAACAATTTTCTATATAGTTAAGATCCAGTAAAATTCAACTAATGTTCTGCACAGCTTTAGATGTTGTGTGGATGTTTTATTTCTGAAAAAAATTATTCCTTTGTTGAAAACCCTGCGGCTTTGACCTTTAATTCATATTGAAACACTGAAAGCAAAGATGTTTAATCTGCTTAGACCCCTGGGTCCTGCAACAAATACAACACTGTGGTGCTGTATAAAAAATATCTTTCAGAAAACATTTGAGCTGTGTTAAAAGCTAAAAAATAACATGTTAATTTAGGAAAAAGTTTCTTTATCCAAGCCTGGTAAATTCCCCTCACATAAAGGTAACTTCTAAAGTTAATGCGAGGAGTTCACTGGAAAAACGATCTAGAAATAACAAAAAATGTCTTAAATTAAGTGTATTTACCCTCAATTTGAGTTGGTAATTGAGACAGTTTGCCAATATAATGAGTATTTTTACTCTTAAAATAAGATAATTAGATAATATGCACTTGAAACAAGACAATGCAATTGAGTTTTCTTATTTTAAGTGTAAATTGTCTTGTTCCATTGGAAAGATGTCTCTTTTACCTCCTCAATTCAAAAACAAATACACTTATTTTAAGAAAAAATGACTTATCTAGCTTTCTATTTTTTCCAGTGTTCCATCCTATTTTACTCCCTCCCATTTATCACTGCAGCTGACATCTAAAGCAAAGGAAGTATCAAATATCAAACAGGAATGGTTCAGCTTGTGTTTTTCCTTAGACCCTGTTTTTATGTGGGCACTAACAGGGTTAACCGAGCACGCAGTTTTTCACACAAAAGCCACCTGCATCCCATCGCTACGGCAACCTCCTTCAGCGAGGCTTTTGAGAGGTTTGTTTTAACAACGGTGTGCTGCTTGCACACGGCGGCGGCCCTCCTGAACGCCATGCAAAGAATCAAACAGCTGGATAAGAGCTAACCGTTACCCAGCCCTTCACATACAAACAACCGTCAATAAAACGATGCCACGAACTCAGGTCAGCCATAATTTAACACAAAGGTCATCGGTTTATGGTGTGAGAGGTGTCACAG
>NW_015151471.1:120419-122928 GCF_000732505.1 Cyprinodon variegatus | reverse complement strand
AGATCAGCTTCTCTGATTGGTTGACGCGGCGCGTCGAGCAGCAAAAGTTCAATTTTTTGCATGTAAACTCGCTGCTTCTGTCGCGCCTGCTGCGTCCGGTGTGAACGCAGCATTACATTGTCTCACCCTGGCTCCTTGTGATGGTTTTCCCCTGATGTTTCCATGGTTCTGGTTTGTGCTTTATTTTTATGTTGAATTTTTGGATTCCTGTTTTTGCTGCCTGTTCTTCCATTAAATATTTAAAGAACTCACCCCTGCCGGTCAGCCTCAGCATTTGGGTCCACACAAAAACCTCCAAACAAATCGTGACAGAAGGAACCAGCAAAGAGGGAATGCAGAGGGAGTGTATTTATGGCTGACTGAACAAAGGCAGGACTAACGAGCTGATAAGGAGCAGGTGTGAGTAGAGCTGAGGAGGAAGCCAAGGGAAAAGAACACAAGGGGGCAGCAGAGGACAGACAAAGAAAAACCTAAGAAACTTAAATGAATGTAGAACACACTAATAAAGCTAAAAAACAAGGAAAAACCTGGATGAACTTGAAGCTGAAAACTTAGAGAAAAACCAACAGAACCAGGATCGTTACACATTGGTAAAATATGAGCATCTGCTTTATTGTAATTAGAGTATTACAAGTTTATTTATATAGCGCCAATTCACAACACATGTCATCACAAGCCACTTTACAGAAACAATCCAACCAGATCATAAAATCAAATTGATTCAAAGTTTTCTATCTAAGGAAAACCAGTTGATTGCATCGACTCATTGACACAAAGGCAATCCCTCACACTAAGCATGCTTGAAGCGACAGTGGAGAGGAAAAACTCCCTTTGAACAGGAAGAAACCTCAAGAAGAACCAGACTCAGTGTGAGCGGCCATCTGCTGAGGCCGACTGGGGTTTGAGGGGACAGAAGCAGACATAGAAAAAGAGGTATAGATACAAAAAGCAACTGCAAGAGGCGGCCCCGTCCAGGAAACACACAGCCAGGCAGACGAGCTCAGAGCCAGCTTCCATGTAAGAGGATGAATAGAAGGAAGTGCACTCAGATTAAAACATGAGGGCCTAGATTTAGAACTTCATTTCCATGGGGTCTTTTTAACTGTTGCATATCTCATTTTAATTGATGTGGCTCTTTTCAGGCTGAATATATTTGCATGATCAACAGCCACACAAAGCAGGTCATTAAGGGCGAAAATGAATGCACAAATTACCAAGGTGCAGCCAAGCCTGAATCTTATACTGCACAGGTCAGAGGAGAGTTCGTGCAAAGCAGAGACAGAACGCAGAGTCAGCTTCACATAAGGTCATTTCTCTCCAGTCTTCTCAGACCGGTTTGGAGGAGGCTCTGTGTTTATAGGGGCCTGCTCATTTCAGTGCACACTGTTCGTTCTATAAACATGGAAAATCAGGACATGTTATTTTCACATTTCAGTTGAAGCTTTCGGGTAAAAAAATGCATGAGGGACGCTGTAGTCGCTCTTGTGTTTTTTGATCCCTTTTTATTTTCCCCTTTATTGTTAATCTCATCAATCTGGAGACCAAACTGTTCCGCGTATCAAACTTTATGGGAAATAGATGCTCTTTTATAGAGTAGCTCATGTAAATGACTGGTATGGCACAAACTGCAAGCACACAAGGCAAGCTATGTTTACAGCTGCAGCGGCTAGCTTTGAAGTTTTGAATATAATTTGAATGTTTCACAGCATTACTGGATCTCACAGACAGGGACACATCACTATGACATCAGAGACAAATATGGAGCCCCTGTACAATGAGCAAGGTTAGTTAGGCCACGTATTAGACTTTGTTTTGACTGTTTATTCAAATGTGAAGCAAATAAAATCACTCTTAGCAACAAAAAGAGGGACAGTTAACATCACCTGTGACTCCTGCTGCTTTAATGAGCTCAGGTGTTTGAATTTTCCTGTTTTTTCACATCTTTTCAAGCTTTAAATTCCATTGTTTCTTTATTAAGCTTTGCCAGCCATATCTGTGACTTTCTGTTTGAATATGTTTCATAAATTAGATATGTTATCTACTAACAATGCTTAAAAACTATGATTGATTGACTTTATTGATCCTACATTGGAGAAATTTGCTCGTTAAATCAGCTCAAATAGTCAAAGAAGAAGAATGTGCTAAATGACGGAAAAGGTGCGTCCACATCTGATACCTTTTTTTTTTATGAAGTAGGATCATTATACAGGGTTGTTGCACAGGGTGTTTACATAGGTATTATTGTAGATGGATATTTATATTTATATATATATAGGTATTGCACTATATTAAATAGTAATTGCACATTAGTTATTGCACACTTTATTGCCGTTGTAGTGTCGCATTGTAGTCTGGTTGCAGCCGGGATGAATGACCTGCGGTAGCGCTCCTTTTTACAAACTGTGTAAAAGTCTTTGACTAAAGGAGCTGCTCAGCTCCTCTACAGTCTGCTGCAGAGGGTGGAAGGTGTTGTCCATGATGGATGGTAGCTTGGACAGCTCCCTCCTCT
>NW_015151471.1:117180-118953 GCF_000732505.1 Cyprinodon variegatus | reverse complement strand
CCACAGTTTCTATGTCCCACCCCTGGATGTTCACGGGGGACTGAGGTGGGGGTCTTCTCCTGAAGTCGATCACCAACTCTTTTGTCTTAATGGTGTTATAACACAGGTTGTTGTTCTCACACCAGTCTACAGAGTTCATGATGACTGACCGGTACTGCAGCTCGTTCCCCTCAGAAACACAGCCTACAATGGCCGAATCATCGGAGAACTTCTGGAGATGGCAGCTGTCCGTGTTGTAGGTGAAGTCTGAGGTTGTTCTTTAAAAGGATGATTTCTTTCTTTCACAAATACTACATTCACAAAACTTCTGGAGTTAATTTGACTGAAAATATAAAATTCTATAAAGAATCATTTTATAAAATAAGTCCAAAATATATAAATATTTCCTTCTCGCTGTAATGATCATCCTCAACAGGATAAGATTCTGAACAGAGGTGTGAAAAGTATCAATGTTTATCACTCCAATAGACGTATAAATCCTACTGTTTGAAAACACTTTTGTAGAAGTTAGAGGATTTTAACCTAAGTTTTCTACACAAGTAACAGCTTAAAAGCACCATTTTTAAAACTACTTAAGGTATAAAAGTAAAAGTAATGCAGGAAAAAAATTTAAGGACAGAGGAAATTTAATTGTCTGGATGAAGCAAATATTAAGATTTTTTTTTCTTTTAAAGAAAACCAACAGGCCATTACAAACATGAGCTTAAATGAAAAAAAAAACTAACGAGTCTATTTTTAAAAATGTAAGGAATAGAAAGAGACAATAGAAAGAAAATGTAAAGAGTAGAATTAAAAAGTTGCATCAAACATAATTACTCCAGTAAAGTACAGATAGCCGAAATTTCCACTTAAGTAAGGTAACAAAGTATTTGTAAGTTGTTACTTGACATTCTGGGAATATCAGGTTTAAGTCATGAGGCGGAGCTCAGATGTTCCCTACGGAAGCCGACAGCGGTCGTACCGGACTTTTTTTTTCTTTGCCTTCTCGAGATAAAGACATAAATATCTAGTTATCACGGTTAAACCATTCATTGTTTTCTCAAGATAATTATCTCGTTATCATGACAAAAAACGTATTGATTTCTTGAGATAACGAGATAATTAACCTGTATGAGTAATAAATGCTGTTCCTGGACTTCAGCTCAGTTTTAACCCCATCATCCCACTCCTCTGATACTGGCTGCTAGACTTCCTCACAACCAGACCTCTGTTAGTCCGGGTTGGACAGAACACCTCTGATGTCATCAGTCTAAGCACAGGTTCCCCTCAGGGCTGCGTCCTGAGCCCCCTGCTGTTCACCCTGATGACACATGACTGTGTCCCCAGGTTCACCACCAATCACATTGTGAAGTTTGCAGACAACACCAAATGGGTGATACTATGGCTAATGACTGAATAAACAAACTTTTATTTTGTTTACACACCGTCTATACTAAATGACATCAAATTTAGTAAGGCTAAAAACACTTTGAAAAAGAAAAGAGTATGTCACAACTTCACTCCTAATGTTTTGCTATCCACAGAATTGTGGTAACTTTAAAGGAGATTCTTAGAAAGGGTTTTTTAGGAAAAAGTATTTTGTGAAAAGTGTAGCAACAAGAATATCTTTGTTAAAAGGGTGCAAGAAATGTTTCTGTACTCTGTAGGGAACACAGTAAACTTCTGGAAAAATGTGATCAAGTCAGATTTGACTAAAAGTGAAGCATAAACACACAATACTCGGTGCAAAAAAGGAATACTGTACATTGTCTTGAACAATGCAGATAGGCATTC
>NW_015151471.1:114660-116645 GCF_000732505.1 Cyprinodon variegatus | reverse complement strand
CTCCATAATCAATGAGGGCTATTATTGTTGCCAATATCCTAACAGAAGTTATCGCAAAGCAGTTACTGCTCAACCGCTCAGGCTCTGGGAGATTTAATAAATAATGTTATCCTATAACTTACAGTATCATGTAAGTTTTATTTTTCCACTCCCTTTGGTTTTAAATTCTGAGCTTTTTAAATCGTTCAGGGTCGACACTCATACATTAGTGCAGAAAGTCTGTTTACGCATGTTTATCTTTGCAGTATTTGACCAGTTTGTGTTGATATCTCCAACACAATAGTCTGTAATTATGTCTGCGACATGTAACGCGACCCTCAGTGCTGTCTGACCCAGGGTGTTGCAGCCGGTCATGCAGGATATGTGGCTCTAGATTGGGTGGTGTGTGTGTGTGTGTGTGAGTGGGGGAGGCATTAAAGTCAGAATGACTACCACCAAGGGAGGCGCCACTGCAACCCACTCCATCCAATGTTTGAGCCCATAAAGCATTATGGGAGCTCCTCTCAGGGAACATTAGGAGCTGCAGCAGCAGCAACAACAGACAAAGCAGCCTGTTGACTGCTGTAATCCGTCCCTAAGCAGAGACGGCGCAGAGTCAAACAGTACATTCTCACACAAACACATGCAGGCTGACAAACAACAGTGTCAGAGGTGTGACTTAGAGGCACAAAGTGACACAGCCCTCCACCCATCCTTCCTCTTCATGAGATAAGTTTACATCTGCGCTATAAACACCAGCCACTGCAGGTTGGAACAGATTTAAATAATATGCATCTTTGACATTAAGTTTTAGAGCAAAAATCCCAACAGGTTTGAGCAATGCACATTAGAGCAGAAAGGCGGAAAACCTACCATCCAAATCCACTAAATGTGGCACTTCTCCTCCTCCTCAGCATTTTGTCAGTCTGACCTTCTCAGCAGCCTCTCTTGCTCTCAGCTTCTTTCCTTTGGGAAATCCTCTGCTGTCAGTCTCTCCTCCTCTATACTCTGTTCACTTGCACTTTGTCTCTATCTGACCCAGTCTTTTTACCTCCCTCCTTCTCTGCTCTTGACTCTATTTGCTTTCTTTTTCCCCTCTCTCTCTCTCCTCTTTTCTCCCACCTGCCTCTTCAGGGCCGGTCTTTTTCCACTTCCCCACTGGACCAGCTAACTGCTTGCTCTTTGGCTTCCACAGCCTGTTAAACTTGTACACAGAGTGTGACACACTGACACATACAGGTATATATGTCAGCAGAGAGGAGGAGTCAGGTGAGGAGGGGCCGTGGCCTACATCTGACTCTGTGGGTTTGTTTCCCACACACCCAGTCACACAAAGACCTGCGCAGGCAGCGTGGCTTGGGGACTCTTAACGTCATCATCAACAGTGCAACGTGTTTATGCCGTGTTCACCTTCAATGCACCTGGAAGCATGCCTTCCTGGCTGAATCAGGATGGCAGAGATGCACTTATTCTAAAAGAAGAAAATGCAATCACACAGACTGCTCACATCTGAATCGATGCTCCCTTCATGTATAAGAAGAAAACTTTATCATCCAATTAATGGGGATTCTGTGGAAATAAACACTAACTGATTCTGGATTAGTTTGCAATGCATTGCTTGCATGTTGCAGGAGTCTGTGCTGCATAGTTTGTTTCAAAGAATGAAATATTGTGGTCTTTTTAAAAAGTGGACTAAGAGCTGAATGCACACAGAAACCTGAAACACCCTCTGACCAAAGGGAGTGTCCTTCTTCACACCCTTCCTCTTCTCCCCAGAGATCTCATTTTCACTTAACGGATGCAGTCAGCAAACTGCCAGAAAGTAACTGAGGATGACTAAGAACATTTTGTTTTTGCCTTTTTCTAAATAAGTCATCATCCAATTAGGATCTCTGTCAATCATCTATAAATATAAGAACATTTTCTCATACAGAAACCCCACATTCATATCTTCAGGTAACACAGAGTACATGTCAGACTTAATAACATTACTTTAGCGATAGTTT
>NW_015151471.1:110926-113035 GCF_000732505.1 Cyprinodon variegatus | reverse complement strand
AAAAAAACATTTCCTGTGGATTGTTTGGCTTCATGAAAGTATCCTTATACTCTATTTCTTTCTCTAAGTAAATTTTTCCAGTAATCTGGAAACCCAGACTGATCCTGTGTAACACTCAGGTGTCAAAGAGGAGTAACAAAACAAAAGCCACAATTCACTGATACCCTTTTCGATATCACTGAACACATGTAGAAATGTCTGAAAAGGAGTAGTGAGAAGTAAAACATATTAAGCCCCACCCCCTTAAAACATGTTTTTAAAAACAAAACAAAAGCTTTTCTGTTCCGTCCTGTCAGAGATACAAAAACAGCAAAATAAAGAAACAAATAACAAGAGAGGGGGGAAAAAAAACTTTCATTTGTAAATATCAAGCATGTTTAGGGACCAGAAGGTCCACAGGAAACAGGGATTTTAAAGTACCTGCAGGGTGATACTATGGCTAATGACTGAATACCAGCAGGATGAAAAGCATCAGAACTTTATAAATTTAACAACAGAAGTCTTTGAAAATTGCACATTCATTGTCATCACTACAGTAGTAGCCTTTCAAAGTTTCCCCACTTTCCTTGACGGACCCTTGGCTGGTCTCCTACAATCAGTGGCGGTTCTAGACCAAATGTACCAGGGGGCCAGGAGGGGGCCAGCTTGTTTTCATGGGGGCCACACATAAGTATGAAATAAAAAACAGGGCAAGGGATTCAAATATGTTGTTAGCTCCATGAAGTGCAATTTCTATTAAATTAGGTTTAATTAAAATTCTATGTCTTATTAGGTTAAAATATATTCATAACTTTACATATTTTTGACTTAATTTAAGTTAAAAATACAGTTTTCTACACATTAAAAATATTACAACTCAAGAAAAACTGATAAATTCAGCTGTAAAGATGTTAAAAAAAAAAAAAAAACATTTAGCAAATGAAAACTGGGATTCTATCTCAATAGCACTGAAGCTATTACCTTATTGTTTTTAAATGCGTAGTAAAACAGAATTTGTGATGATAAAAAAGGTAATAGATCCAAAAGGACCTATCAGTAACCATGTCTGTTCCATTACATATCATCATTAGAATTTCTTTGATATTATGTCTTCAGTACAGGGGCCATAACAGGGGCCAGGACATGATCTACAGGGGCACTGGTCCCTTTTGGCCCCTCTCTAGAACCACCTTTGCCTACAATTCCATTTTAAACATCAATCTTTGTACTAAAATATTCTGTCTTGATTTGTGGACATTAAGATCGAAAGAGAAGCGCCACCTCCTGGTCAGACCCTGTAATTCATTGAAAAGATGGAGTCAGGTCAGGCTCGGACCGAGAACTATTTTTCGGCCCTGGCATTTTTTAGCTACACCAGCCCACTTATAGACTTATATATGGGTTTTTTTTTACTTTTGTTCGTAGCACTCAGACTAGTTAACTATGGCAAGAGCATTGTGGATAATATTTAGTATTATTCTTTTTTTTTTATTACCTGTAAATTGTTTTCAATTAATTTATAAGTTCATCTCCATTGCTTACAACCTGTTTTTTTTATTTTTTATTAATGGCCTCTGTCAAACTTTCCTTATAACGCGCAATCTCCTTATTTTAATAGGGATTAACAAGACTGGTTTTGCATGTCTTAACATTTGCATAGCCATCTTTGTCAATCACCTGTAACACCTGCACTTATTGCACACACACACACACACACACACACACACACACGTTGTGTCACAATATCCTTGTGGGGACCTTCCATTGACTTCCATTAATTTCCCACTAATTTATATGGCCTAACTGTGACCCTTGCCCTAACCCTAACCATTACCGACACATACCTATCCCTAAACCTAACCTAAACTCAATTCACACCTTAAGGCCCATTCATACCTCACGTTTGGCCTGCACGTCCGTATTTCTGTCCGTACGTTCTATCCGTTGACTCCTTCATACCTCCGTCCGTTGAGGTGCGCAATAACCCGTATTTCCTCTAGGTGGCAGTGCTGGGCGCCAATGATTCGTCATTGATCAAAACATGGCGATGGTCCAAGACCTGATTCTGTTGCATTTGTTGACATTTTGTACTAAAAACTCAGAAGCGCCCCCACCGTTTCCGGTAGTATT
>NW_015151471.1:108625-110831 GCF_000732505.1 Cyprinodon variegatus | reverse complement strand
AGCACAAAGTAGACCATGATAGATAATTAAATGGAAATAAGCAGACATTTTCAGCATATTTCACACAGAAAAACTAAACAAAACTTAATTTTTTTTATTGTACCTTTCTAAGGAATTACAGTGTTGGTTCTGGACCATTCAGTGGTATGTATGCAGGTTCTGGGTTGAACTTTCTGCTTTAGTCCAGAAGTATTTGCAGCTTTTAACGTATTAAACAATCATGTCCCACATAAACTGTGAGCAGCTTCTCTTCTCCCGTTAAGCTAAAGCGCCCCAACAGCATGATGCTGCTAATATGATACCATAACATCTCATCTTCATTTCATTGCTTTCAAGAAAGCAATGAAATGAACTACTGAACTGCTGATTATTATTGTGAGCAGCAGAAATAAAAGAGGAAGTGGAAGCCAGAAAACAGTCCCTATCTGTGAAGTGAATGAAACATCTGAACACAGACATTACTCTCCCTCTAGTGGTTTACAGGTGATAACGTCATTAGAGTCCAAGAGTGAAAGAAAATCAGAGGCAATGAAAACCTTAAATCTTAAGCTGCCTATTTATATTTAAATCCTTTCAAATCTTGTTTTTATTCCCTTTGATAATAGAACCTATAAAAACAAATCAGAAACACATTTCCTCAAATACCACGCTGAACAGCCACAGACTGAAATTGTCTGCAACACACCAGCAGCTTGAAAGGGCAACATCTTTGCAAAGAATTAGGAACATCTTTCAACTGAGCCTGCAAAGCTGGTCCAGATGCATGGGTAATCTTTAAAGGTGTTGGAAATATTTTTTTTTATTGCAGCTGTACACATCTATTAACTAATTAATTCAGTTTGGGTTAGCTGCATTTAAAGGAGCAGCTGTTTTGTAAAAGTTTGCCCCCCTCTGGTGACAGGTTGAAATTACATTAGTGAGTACAAAGTTTTACTGTGTGCAGAAATAATTAAATTAAACTCACATTGGAGAACTTAACTTTGCAACCAATCCCCTTTGGGAGCATTGGGCTGCCATCTTGGGGCGCCTGGGGAGCAGTGTGGGGTTAAGGGTCTTTGCTCAGGGCCTCAGGGTGGCAGCAGGGCTCAAACTCAGAACCTCAGGATTCCAAACGTTATGCACTAACCACCAGGCCGCCACTCCTTGCCCTATGGGCTACAAAGTAATTGCAGATAATGTGATGAACGCACTTTTTCAGAAAACCTTTTCCACCCTAGGAAAAAAACATTTGAACATTTTTTAGGCATAAAGAGTTTAGAGTTAACATTAACAATGATATAACTTAAACAAACTTATTTTTCTTTGCTTATCAACTTTATCATTTTTATAAAAATTGTATCACTTTAATTGATCATTTTTATTGCCTTTAATATTTATTTATTTATTTTTGTTTTCTTTACATTCTATCCCACTCTGCCACTACTATTTACTTTTCTTTGATTTTGACTTTGATTAGACTTGCTAGGGAAAGCTTGAATTACTTTGCAAAGAAGAAGAGGAAAAAAAAACTCCCAGTTTTTTGCTGTGACCCACAAAACTGATAAAAATAACTGCTTAATGAACTCGTTTTACATGTCTGGCAACCTTGAGAGCATCTATTGGGGGGAAAAATCTTCAGTGTTTAGTCCTGTGTTTCTCCTGGACAAAGCTATGGATTCAGCTTTTATTGTGAATATCTGTATGTTCTTCCTTTCATCCCTGTTGAAAAGAAAATGCTAGCTCCTACATGATCTGATTAACTGTTTCTTTGCACCTAACCACCTGTAGAGCTAGGTTACTGTTACTTTTTCTAACATATGCCTCTTTCCCATTAGAATTAGAGGATTAAAGCTATAAATCAGCATTTGGGTCCCTTTCCATTGGCAGAAAAGTGTGGTCTGACCCCCTGCATTGTCTAGTGATGCCATCTCTAGCATTGATGATGTCACCGATGCGACTGAAATCAGGAAATCCAGTGCCTCATGACTGCCGCGATGCGTTAATGTTGCTAGGTGGTATCACGTAAATTAGTCCTTGCCGATTCCTTTGAGTGTGATTTCTCTCCACAAGAGGTCCAGTCAGCAAGGAATGATTAATCGATCATTATCTATACCTATAACTAATATGTTTGCGGAGATTTAATGAATTCAGTGTTTAATCAGTAAAAAAATAAAAACAATTTTTGTCAAGATCACCGAGATCGTCCAGCAGTGACGTCACGGTGCGG
>NW_015151471.1:105221-106309 GCF_000732505.1 Cyprinodon variegatus | reverse complement strand
AGGGCCCATCAAGGAAAGTGGGGAAATATTGAATGGCTGCTACTATATAAAGGTTTTTCCATAAGGAATTAAAAGTGGAATCAGATTTTTTAACCTAGGATGAAACTGAATGATTGTGTTGGTGTTAAAAAAAAAAGTCTCACCACGCACATGTACTTCAGTCAAATCTGTTATATTATATTAAAGTTTTTAGACTAAAATAAGAATATTTGTCATCTCCCCTGAGTCCATCCTAAAATAGGAAACATGAATCGCACCATAACAGCCGTCACATTACTTGTGACCATGGGTGTTGGTAAGTGGGCCGGGTGACGTCGCATCGAACAGTTGGGCAATGTCCTCAGGTCATCATGCAGGCTGCTGCTCCGCTTGTCAGAAGGACACACTGATGCCAGCACCGCTCTGTGCGATCAGCGTCTTCACAAGAAGCAAATGAGGTTTGATCTTGACCACATTCAGACGCCATAATGGACTGGCGTCACGCTTCATTTTGTTTGAGCTTTAATGATGCACAGCTAGAGGTGGGTGTAATGGGATGTCGTGTTGTTTGCAACTTCAGGAATAGATGTGATCAGAGGAAGATGTCTCCAAAGAATTCCTGAACAAATGTTTTTGTTGTACTTTGTGTGTAGCTGCTGTAGAACAGGTTTTAGCGTAGGTGTCGGAGAAAAGTGAGAAATAAACTGTTCAAAGAAAAAATGAAAGTAGGGTTTAACACAGCATATCAGAGGCAAACAGAACTGATATCTGCAATTATTTCATCCTTAATACCTACCTAATTAAATCCATAACTTCTAACTTTTTAAACATTCTAAGATGGAAAAAACATGTTTCTTTATATTTAACAAACTGCATCTGCATCTTTTTCTCAATTACCAAAATGTTAAAGGAAAAGTCCGGTCATATACAGAATTCAAACTTCTGAAAGTACTTTGAATATGAAATTATTACATACCGTTCAATAAATTTTCATTTGAATGTACTTTACTGGAGGCATCCATGTTTGTCAAAGAACACTACTGCCACCTAACCCGACTCTGCCAGATGGATTTGCTCCGCATATCCATCTGGAAACCTTCCATTGAAGT
>NW_015151471.1:100444-101954 GCF_000732505.1 Cyprinodon variegatus | reverse complement strand
TCTTATTCTAAATCTGACGCATAAGAAAAAATAGTTAAAGTAACGACTGTTTAACTGGATATTTATGGTCTAACAAATACTTTGTGACCTTTACTAAGTCAACACAGCTTTATAATGTATGTAAAATGGATCCACTGGAGGCTCCCTGATCTATAGATTTAATGTCTTCGTAAATTCTAATTCTGTCTCAGCTTTGTCTGTCTCCCATTTATCTTATTTTGCTTTCATTCCTTTTCCACTTCCTTAATAACTTTCTCTCACCGGTGGCCCAGAGACTCCACATGAGACGTGATGTTGCCATCTTTATTACTTTTCCCTCTCCTCAATGTCTCCCCAAGTCTTCTTTCCTCCATTTACCACATAATAATGTATTTAAGCACTATACTGAGTCCCGCAGGGTGACATAAGCCTGGAAAGATGAGAAAGGTTTTTTTTTTTCTGCCTTCATTTATCGGTCCCTCTCCCTCCTTCCCCCCTCCCTTCTGTGTCTCTAATAGGTTACTCAGTTATATGAGGTTTTCCAGGATGGCTGCTGAAATAAAGACAAAGCTGATGCTCTCTGCTTTAATGGCTCCTGCCTCATCTACATCCATCACCATCGATCAGCGCACCAGCAGGGAAACACAGAGATAAACATCACAGGGGGAGCTGACAGCCAAACGAACACCCACATTATACCCAGAAGTGTCTTGGCATACCTTATCGCCCAAACAGCCGATCTTTAAAATGCAAAAACAGACAACAACAAAAAAATCTATTTTAACAGGTTTATATGAAACAAGGTTCGGTTCAATTAAAAGTAAACAGGTTATAAAACTATGTTTTGTGCATTTCAGTTTCCTTTTTGTCTAAAAAATGTAAAGTTTACAGGAAAAAAAAGTAAATAAAGTTGAAATCCCATTGCCTTTTTTTTATTTAGAAGCAATTGCTGACATTCCCGATGAAAATCGTTACTTTGTTGACATGTGTCTCTAGCAGTGACAGATACATCTAGTGAAGATCCAAAATTAGGAAACAAGGATTAAAAAAAATGGTAAATAAGTTGTAGAATGCACTGTAAAAAAAAAAAGAATTCAAACTTCAAAGATAAGTGGATGAATATTGCATGAATATTGCATGCAACTTATTATGTATGTGCAATAAGTGGCCGTGTTGGGGGTTATTTACAGAGATCGCTGGGCAAAGACATGCAAACCAGTTTGTTTACATCCATTAAATGAGCAGATCCTACAGGCTGTTTGAGGGAGGCCGTAAAAGAAAGATGAGGTTCAAAGCCATGGAAATTGATGGAATAATGAAAGCTACAGTGAATAACGAATTCTAAGGCAACGCAAATATTAAGGTTAGGAGGCTGAGCTCGTAGATGATGATAAATAACATAGTTATGTATAATATATTACATTTCTGACTGTATATCCCTGTAATTATTACACACTGTAGCTTTAATGTAAAATCAACAGTTTAGCGGTGGTGACATTGTAGTATTATAATTAGTGAGTGATCAATAATA
>NW_015151471.1:97396-98864 GCF_000732505.1 Cyprinodon variegatus | reverse complement strand
TTGAGTTTGCTCTCCTTTGAATTTCCTCTTATTAAAACTTGGAAACCTGAGTTTTTCTACTTAATGTTAAAAGTAGTGATCAATTTGAAAATATGAATTTCCTTCCTTAAAAAAAAAAAAAAAAGGGTATATTATTTTTATTTAGCACTTCTGAAATTTGTCATTTACATTTGTTTTCCTAACCCTCCTCTGTTTCAGGGACTTTTGCGGCTTCTTCAAGAAGCAAATGTTCTGATTTCTAACCACCATGCCTCTCCATAACAATTATAATCCCTTGACTTTACCATGAGTTGAATTTATACTTAAATAAAAAAAAAAAAAACCATTCGAGGGTTTTTTGTCCTTGTAAAGAAACTGCAGTGGTATTTTATTTGGCAGAATATCTCTAGCAGCTATTTTATTTCCCAACAAAAACACAAATGTTAGCAGAACTTTCACCGTTATAAAGAACTCAACTCCAACCAATAAGTAACGGCACCTCTCTCAATAATGTTAAAGAGTATTACTACCTTTGATTTCTGAACTGTCTGAAATCATTTTCCTTATATTTACAGGAGTAAAAAACACAATTAGAGGAGACAGCATGTGTGAAATAAAAAAAAGTGACATTACATTAAAAATGTAAAAATAAAGCTTTGTGTTCATCTTTTCTCCCCAAGTGTATTTTATGATTATATATCAGAGGAAGAACACAGTTAGCGTGTAAGAAAGAATGTCAACACTACAGGAACTGATATAGAAATGTGTATAAAAAGCCCTGCAGGAGTTTTGTTTGTATTTATTCATTTTTTTCTTGCACAGCTTTATTGTAACAAGCACAGTGTGAGAAACCTTAGAGATGAACCCAAGGGGTTTATTCAAAAGCCCCCTGTGGAAAAGGTGTTGCAGCTTCTTTCAATAACAAGAGAGCAAAGTGTAACCTGTAGTTTCTATTATTATCATTTCAGTTTTTCTGAATTCTTTAATATAACCAAAAATGGATTAAAATCTGATAAACCGCACTAGATTTAGAGGCATCAGATTATTAAGATCCAATTATTATCATTGGACTTATTGCCTTTTTACAATGAGATCAATGGGATGATATTCTCCTCCATCCAGGATGGTTTTGGGAAACTCTGCCTGACCAAATCTCAAAGCGAGTCTTACTCACCACAATCATTGATTTTTCTACCTGCTGCCCTCTGGATAAAAAAAAAGAAAAAAAGGGTTGTGCAACATCTGTGAATTCAATGCTGGAACAGCCCCAGACTCTTAAACAGCTTCTTTTCCCTCAGCTGCTGAACCACCAGTAAATAATGTTCCTTTGAAAAAACCTTCCCTTGTCCTTTCATCGGTGTTTGTGTTGATTTATTTTTTTTTTACTGCTATGTAAGCAACCTGTTTAACATGGGGGGAACGCTATCTGATGCGATGTAAATATCATCAGGCTGCATTACGTCTACTCATCGGTGTAAAGTTTTTTAAC
>NW_015151471.1:87868-95398 GCF_000732505.1 Cyprinodon variegatus | reverse complement strand
GGTCCACCCCTTTGGAATGGGGGTCGTTTGGGTTCTTTGTTAGCCTGCAATGCCCCATACCTGTCCATGTCTCTGAAAGGGGGGTCGTTAAAGGGAATTTTTGCTCTGGCTAAACAGATGAGGTCTTCTGTTACCCTGTAAAGGAGTTGGGGTTGTGATGATAGTGGGAAGGAATCAACTCTACCGCTGCATTGTCTTTTCCTAAGTCTTGTCCTGAGGAGGTCACTCTCTGTGTTCAGACCTTCTCTGCAGCAGTTGCGGAGCGACTTAAGCCCAGCTTGGATTATTAAAGAGGGAAAAGCAAAATCCAAACCAATGCAAACATGCGAAGCACAGCAAAAAAATAAAAATTATGTTTTCCTCTGGGAATGTAGTGTTGGAGCGTGCAACACAACTGCACCAATGCTACATTCCCTACAATGCAACGATAACCCGCAAAGTCACAGCAGCGCACAGAAGCGGCTGTGGCGTGTTGGCCGGTTCTACTGGTAATCAAATCTCGTCCAGGGAGCCATGGATAAATGAATTTGACATGTGTTCCATAGTGAACCTTACAGCCACGGCTTGCTTTCTATTAACAGCCCTAAAGCGCTGTGGAAAAAATATTACTAGGATTTAAATAAATAACTGACTATATTTAAGAGGCAATGCTTTTAATAAAACTTTCAATTAGCATATCTAAGCATAATAAAACTCTGATGAATTAAATTTTTTTTTTTTTTTAGAAGTTGCAGGGTTAAAATTAATTAACAAAAAATGAATGTAGCCTGCATCTTTGGAGACCTGAACCAGAGCAGATGAAGCCACCTTTTAATAAAGCAGGAGATCAATTTGGAACTGTTGATGAATCACTTTATTAAGCCGACAAGCTATGAGTATCTAATGAACCTTTGTTTCATTATCAGAAAGTCCCTCAGCTGGGAGCCTATTAATCTAAGCCAAAGAAGAGCGTACAGCAGCGCGCTGATTTACATCCAGTGTTTTATTCTCATTTTCTCCTTTTGTCATCTTGTCTGTGTGGTCTAAACCTTCCACTTCCTTTCAATCTCTATTTTCCTACATTTCCGCCTGTAGTTCTACTCTGTTGGTGGATTGTAATGACAGTGACAGGGAACCCACCCAACGCCCACTCTTCTAGATTTCTCTCACTCACACACACAAATGTCAGCATGTCCATAAAAGCAAGGTTAGACAACCTCAGTTCTGCAAATCCTTGTGCACACGAAACACGCCGACGTGCACCGTGCGCAATTTCACACGCTCAAATAATCACGCTCAGATTTGCACTCTAAAATTAACATGCTCTGACTGGTGCATACACGCACCCGACCCTGTTCTACCCACAGTTTCCCACAGCTGCCTTCATCCTCCCTCTCCACTAGTTTGCACTAGTTTCTCTCTGGCTACATTGATCAAAGTCAAACGTCTGGTTAATTTACCAGCTCCCTTTGGAGGCCAAAACACACACACACAACAAGGTGACACAAACAGTATGAGAAACACCCAGTTGCAGGGAGATGCGGGCGCTCGGTCCGGAGAAAAATAGCTTAATCAGGTTCACCCTGAGAACATAGCAATTTCCTCCGCAGCATTTCATTTTCAACGTAATGGAAAACACACAAATCCAAACACGCTGCGGTGGCTCCAAGTGACTGCCTCTCTGCGTTGGGGGACTCATTTGTCACTGTATCAGAGTTTGAATTGATTTCCTAGCAAAAGTTGCTGCAAGAATAAGAATTGAGCTTATTAGATTGTAAATTAGAGTCAAAGGAAGCTCGCAAATCATGATAAGTAAGGAAGGAGGGTGAATGAGAATTCCGGCCACTGCAGGTAGAAGGAAAAAACAGGAAAGTGAATAATAACGAGGTGCAGAGAAGAGAAAATGTAGCCCATATCTTAGCATTAGTTGAATTTCAACATCTGTGAACATGCAATTAAGTAAATGTGACAAATCCTGGTTCATTCAGCCTGAACGCTGCAGATTAGTCTCTATCTCTCAGGAACAGGAACGAACAACCAAAGAGGACAGAACCGGTCCACTTGGCTGTGCAGACGGATGATTTGTCATGCCTTTTATACCAGGCCTGCTGTGTCAAGTGTCTCTTTTTTTTTGCCCCTTTTGGTCGACGTGATGTTTAGGGAGCTTTGAAGTCTATATTAAAACTCCAAAGTCAGCGGTTTGCACTTCAAGGCTGCCAGCCTGAGCTCAGGACATTCTTTATAACAGCAGATTAGGCATATTGACAAGCTGTCCTACGCTGAAGGAAATCAGTGACAGGCTCTATAGTTCCCACTGCATCCTGCCTCAACTAAATTACCTTTTAATTGAAATAAACTAAAACAGGTGATTTGATTCCAGAAAATATTCCTGTTCTTGCAATGAGAAAATCTAGTCACCGCTTGTCTTACAAAACGAGCTGTGATATAACTGCTTATATGCTCTCTGAGTAATGATCCAGGATTTTCTTTTTCTCTGAAGAATAAATTTAATGTGATATAAAGGTGGTCTATGGAAAACAGACTTGAGCAAAATGAGAAGAGAGGCAATAAAAACATCCCGAAACTTTTTGAGAAAACGCAAGACTGGATCTGATTTAGAAAGATTGAATCAGTCAATGATCCCCCCTCTGTACATAGATTATTCATCACACTAGATTGTTATCAAGCTTCCTTAATTTCAATACATTTATTGAGTTGGGCAAAATTACCTAAACAAGATTAAATCTGTTTAATACATTATGTTATGATATGGCTGAGTCTGTTTTAAGGTTTCTGCTCATTTTCTTACAAGGGAGAAAACCAGAGGTGGATAATCCAGGTCCAGAAAGTAGAAACCATGCCTGGTTTTCCTTCTTCCACTTCAGGTGATTAGTCTGTGCTGCTACGATGGATTATTAGGGAAAGGATGGTGATTTTTTTTTTTTTTTTCCATTTCAAGAATAAAGTGGTAACTTTAGGAGATTAAAGTCGTAAAATAACGAGAATAAAGTCGTAAAAATTAGGAGATTAGTTTTAAATTACAAGAATAAAGTAGTAACATTACGAGATAAAATTTGTAAAATTACAAGAATAAAGTCGTAAAATTGCGAAAATAAAGTCGAAAAATTGCAAAAATAAAGTCGTAAAATTATGAGAATAAAGTCGTAAAATTACGAAAATAAAGTCGTAAAATTATGAGAATAAAGTCGTAAAGTTACGAGAATAAAGTTGTAAAATTAGGAGATTAGTCATAAAATTAGAAGAATACAGTCATAAAATTACAACAATAAAGTTGTAAAATGAAGACAATAAAGTTGTAAAATTATTAAACCAAAGTCGTAACATTACGAGAATAAGGTCGTAAAATTACTAGAATAAAGTCATAAAATTATGAGAGTAAAGTTGTAAAATCATGAGAATAGAGTCGGAAAATTACGAGAAAAAAGTCAGAAAATAACAAGAATAAAGTTACAAATTAAGGAGAATAAAGTCGTAATATTATCAGATTAAAGTTGCAACATTACGAAATAAAGTCGTAACATTACGAGAATAAAATCGTAACATTACAAGTTTAAAGTCGTAACATTACGAGAAAAAAGTTGTAATATTACGTGAATAAAGTTGTAATATTAGGAGAATAATGTCCTAATAATACAAAAATAAAGTGGTATTTTATGACAACTCTTATAAGAGGCACTGTCTTCCCTAAAATGAGGAATGTCACGCATCATGTGAAGTTATACTTCAGCTGTGGTTTTAGAAACAAGGAAATCTTTTAGCAGCAGCATCAAACTGGGCAGGATGTCAAATTGGACTCAGGTTGCTGATTGGTGGAGCTGGTCGGCCGTCATCAGAGCTCGAAGATTTCTTCCTGAAACAGGTTGTTGAATGAGGACTTCATTCTCTTACTTTTTCCACATTATTCTATTAATATTACAACTTTGTTGTGGAAATAAAGAAAATTTAAAAAAATCTCTAACCTGGTCCTAATAATCCATCATAGTGCTGCAGAGCTGGAAATCCAAATGTTTATAACAAATCTCTTGCTATCTACTTGCTTTTACTTTGCTTTTGTTGTGGTCCAGTTGTTTCATTTGTTTTACAAATGTTTTCCTTTTTTTCTGCTTTTATTTTTCTTCTATTTTGTTATCTAATTCATGTAAAGCACTTTGAATTGTCCATGCACTGCATTGTGCTATACAAAAAAAACTGCCTTGCCTTGCCTTAAAACAACTGTACAAATATGAATAGCACTAACTTTCACTTTTGTTAGGATGATGAGGAGGCTTTAGTTTGTGAATGCAGGCCAGAAGCTGCATTTCAATTCTGGCACCAGTGACGTCCAGAGGTAGGTTTTGTCTCCACTCCTTTTCTCCCTGCACACAAAGGATTGCTCCTCTGAAACTCCAACCGTTTGCAGATGACACCGCCCTCAGAGATAAGCCACAGTGAGGGTGTTGAGCCTGCAAACAGGTGGGAGGTTGATGATCTAGTGTCATTGTGCAGCCATCTGCATCTATCCTTCCTCGTCTCGTGCGCCTCTCCAGTCGCCACCAAATCCATTTCCACTTCCTGGGTGTCATCAACAATCAGGACCTCAGTTGGAAGCTAAACATCACCTCCCTCACAGAGGGCGCAGCAGAGGATGCATTTGCTGTGGCAGCTAAAGAAGTTCAGCCTGCCAAAGACAATGGTGTTGCACTTCTACTCTCCCATCACTGAGTCAGTTCTCCTCATCCTTCACCCTTTGGGGGGTGAAGGATGCTGCCACCACCAGGGACAAGAGCAGGCTGCAGTGTTTTACTCACTCAACAGAGAGTCTGATTGGCTGCATTATTCCTTCTCTACAGGACCTGTACATCCAGAACTTAGAGGAGAGCAGGTAGGATTTCATCTGACCCATTCCAGCTTGGACACAAACTGCTTCACATTCTTCCCTCTGACTGGAGGCCGCAGCCTAACAGGACCAAACTTTCCACCAACTTTCTGTCAGGATTTGTGGACATTAAGATTTAAAGAGAAGCGTTATGTTCTGGTCAGACCCTCTAATGCAGGGAAAGGGAGGAGTCAGAGTAAAAAAAATGCACGCCCAGGAGAAGGAGGGGGGGGGTCACTTCAGTGGCTGGAGGTTTGAGGGGAATTTGCTGGGAGTTGCAGGGGAGTCTGCAGCCATTCGGCTGGCGTTAGACATGTTGAATGGCTGATACTGTATAAGACATGGGTCATCTACTGACAGCTTTCCTATTTCTAAACAAGAGAAAACTAAAACAAACATTTCAACATGTTTTTGTGTGCATTTCTAATCCAACTTTATACTTTTGTTAAAAACTGCCACCATATTTTTCATACAAAACTTTTATTACTAATATTATCTTGTTAAATCTTTACATTCCCATATTTATTTATTTGTAAAACTTTGTTTAATTTGCATTATCTCATCACCAAAACAAATTCCTTGTGTGTAAAAACCGCACTTAGCAATAAAGCATTTCTGTTTTTCTCACCAATTTTAGAGAAATCAAGTTAGACGTGATGTTTTCTCAGGACGTAATCCAAATAAAATCCAGTCCGCTTTTATTTTGAACCTGGTCATAAAGTAATTAATTACTTAGAAAAAGCTATTAGAATAACAACCAAGTACTACTACTAATAATAATACTAATTGAACTTTATTGATCTCACATTGGAGAAATTTACCTCTGCATTTAACCCCTCCCCTTGGGGAGCAGTGGGCTGCCATTGTGTGGCGCCCATGGAGCAGTGTGGGGTAAAGGGTCTTGCTCAGGGACCCAGAGTGCAGGCTTTGGGAATCAAACCAGATACATGCTCTAACCAGGCCAACACTCCCCCATAAGTAGATTCTCTAAAATTAATTTATCCCTTTAAATTTCATGAGTATTGTACACAGTGTGTATTCAACCAATGTATTTATTTCAGAGCATGCAATCTAAAACTATTAATAAGTTATAAGAGAATCTTCTTTCAAAAGTTTAAGCTGTGAGTTTGAAGCCGTGGAGTCTGATCAGTTTGTGTTTCAAACTAGGAGCTGTGCTTTATTTCAGGTGTAATGGTGGAAGCCTAAGGCAGAGTTTAAATAAATTCAGGGAAGCAAAAACTAAACCCATAGTTCTTCCTGCAGGAGATTTATTTACACTTGACTTCTTTAAAAATATATATATTATAAAATGTATAATTATCTATTTGTCTGCTACCTTATATGTTATACAAGCAGAGGCATTTGTCTGAAGTGAATTAGACTTTTTTTTGTTCTCTTTTTTTCAGGATGCAGGCAGGCTCTCTGAACTGACCTTTAATAATTGCCCTAAAAGAAAATGGTAATTAATTTGTGTTCCTAGTCTTCTACTCTATGCAAATGCTTAATTAGATTATTCAGAGAAGAACTGCTGGAGCTAAAAACCACAGAGGAAGAAAAAGAAACCAAGAGATGATCTCAAACGTTAGACAGGTCTCAATTGAAAAAGAAAAAAAGCATTTAGTTAAAAAAGAAAAAAAAAAAAAAACTAATCATTTACAATATCTAATTTATGTAACCTAAAGGCGTGCAGACTAAATGCTACCAAACTTTTCTTGCTGTGCCGGCACTTTTTTTTTATTTATTTATTTATTTTTTTTCACAATTGTACAAGACGCCTTAATTTGTAACCCTGCTTTGCCCCCCCCCCCCGCTTCAGCAATTGAACAAAGAACATTTTAATTACTAAAACTACAACCTCAAAAGTGCATTTATTCTAAGTTTAGCTGTTTATTCTAATCTCTAACAGAATTTAAAAATGCTATCAGTAAATAAAGATTTTTTTTTTTTTTAAAAACCCTAAAAAAACAGTCTAATTGGGTAATTTATTCAGTTAATTTCTACTTTGCTCCCTTGAAATACAATGAGCCACCCTTATGGGGGGGGACCCAACAGGTAACCTCTGCACAAAATTCGACCAAAAAGATCGGCCAGAGCATGTATCGTTTCAGAAAGAATTTGAGCTCTGCCTTGCACGAATCTAGCAAAATATAAATTTGTGCATGAAAACGATAAAGGAATAGAATAGAAAATCCTTTTAGTGTCCCAAAATGGCAAAATTAACACAGAGAAAAGCTCAAAAGTCAATTTTGCATGATATAGACAGTTTAAACTTGTAGGGCTGGACGATATGGTAAAACTTAAATCACAATATGTTTTCAAATTTCAGTCGATACATATAACTCTATATTGATATAATCAAAACGAAAGCTCAAGAAAGACTGCCAAGAAAATCGACAACCCTGCAAATGCTTATGTCAAATATTTTGGCCAGTTTAAAAGATTCCTTTATTATAACATTTTGCCCCGAAAAACAACAAAACAAATTTCAATCATTGTGAAATACTGTAGCATCGACTGGAAGGTGATATATAATGCAAAAACAACAACAAGAAAAAAAAATTATATATATATATATATATTTGTGAAATACTGTAGCATCGACTGGAAGGTGATATATAATGCAAAAACAACAAAAAAAAAAAAAAAATATATATATATATATATATATATATATT
>NW_015151471.1:83793-86828 GCF_000732505.1 Cyprinodon variegatus | reverse complement strand
TGTAAAACGCAGAAATTGAATATATTAAGCCAACTTTATACTATAGTTTAATTAAAAAGCTTTTGTATTCTAACCAAGAGCTTCTAGAGTAGAGGTCATAGAACATGACTGTCTGGGCCCTTTAATGTCGGACTGTTTTTTTTAAACCGTGTCCTGTTTGGCAATGTACCACCATAATGTTCCGCTTGATTTATGCATATAAATATCTTTATTATAATTCATGCAGGGAGTATTACAGCTTATATGAACACTGCAATGTAAGTAGAACAGGAAAAGAAAAACAGGAAAAAGGAGAAAAGATGAAAGAAAGAGATGCAAAGAGATGTAAAGAGTACAACCAACAGATATAGTATAATAGATACAATAAAGTAACGCCTTGATACTATCGCTGAAGTATAAGTAGTTTTATTTAATCTGACATGTATACTGTAATACTGGTAATTAAAGATCAGAATATGGGCTTTCTGTATGGAAGCGAATCTCTTCCTGGAACCAAGCACTTGTAGTTATTCGTGAGAGGGCACAAAATATATAAATAAGTTATTCTTAAGAAAAATCTTTAACCTCTATCTTGGGATTTTTTTTCTCATTTCCCTTTGTGTAAAATACTTCTATCTTACAGAAACGGCAAAAGTGAGAGATTGTGTGTAAATAAATGGGGAGGGAAATGGGAAATTGAACTTTCATAATATAAACATTACATGTTTCATTTTAGTGAGTGGAAATATTTATTGAACGCTTTCATAAAATAAGGTTTAATTTAGTTGTTTACGAATACAGTCGCAGCACAGATTAGCGCCATCACTCCTTCTCATTTTCTACTTTTCCTGTGTTTTTTCACATCAAGTGAAAAACATCTTAATAACCTTTTTTTTCTGCTGCAATTGTTTAAGCATTATCCCACATTTTCTCTGCGGAAAAAAAAAAAGAGAAAAAGCTATTCACAGTAATGACTTTCTGGCATTTTCTCTAAGACGCTTATATGGGAATGGAGGATGCTAAATGAAGTAAAGACAATTGCAGCGTTGGTAAAAAACTGTATGTTGAAGCCCTAAAACTAAACCATCAGCTTTAATGATGAGAATAATTAACTCCAAGGACGTCAGCTCTCAGCAGATGCCTTGAAGGATGTTTAACCACTGATTTTATGAGGCTCTCATTGTATCACTGGGATGCGGAGTGTCATGTTTTACAAGCAGCATCGTTGGCGTTTTTGTCCCAAGACTCAGCATATGGTAAAGCTTGCATTGGACTCTATGTGCATATTAACATGAATGAAGGAAAATGAAACCAAGACAAAGCAGATACACATCATTTATTTCAGTCTCTAATCCTTTGTGTCTTACATGCATTTGATTGTAATTAGCATCATAACCTGGGTGTTGCATTTTAGGGCTGACTTGCAGAAGCGTTAGGAATCGCTGCTTTCATCCACCCACTCGCAGAGACAAGAAGCCATAACTTCATGCCCCCTCCTCGCCATCCCCACACCGTGTCACAAACCACCAGAGAACCGTGATAAGACATTGCAGCACTGTTGCACCACAACAAGCAAGATCATCTGCACACCGGTGCCTCTTTTTCTTTTTCACCATTTGCAAACAAACAAAATGCACACTCAAATTCCACAGGTAGGTTATTTTTTCCTGCTTAAGTTAAGATGAACTGGAACTTGACGTTTCATTCACCTGATGGTGTGAAAACCTAGGGAGCACGTGTGAGAGAAAACCTGCAACTACTCCAACAAAAGCCAACCCCTCCAGCTGGAGAGTTCTCACTCTATCACACACATCCAATCAGTCACTTGGCTTCCTGTAAGCTGTGGTCACTTGCCAACAACAACAAAATCTGGATTAACATGTTTGCCGTCTCTCTATTCCAGGGGAAACAAGGGTGAAAGCTTTACCTCGACTCCCCTGCGTTTCCTTTAGAAGATGGGTTAAACATCTCGCAGGCAGTGGACGATGCAGCATTAGCAGAAGAGCAGCAAACAGGAGGAGGAGATGGTGAGAGTGTATATCTGCGAGAAACAAGAAGAGAGAGGGAGGGTGAACGGAGTACGTATCGGGGGAGGGTACAGCGATGAAGCCCAGGGTAGGGCAGCATCATGAGATGAGAGACAGTGAGAAAATGTGTGTGTGTGAAAGAATGGGAGACGGCGTTACCATGGAGAGGGCTACGCCTAACTCCTCTCAAGCCTTTTAAGGCCAAATGATGGAAAAACAAAGCAAAAAAAGTGATGCTGAGAGAAAAGAAAAGGGAAGGTTGTGTTTTAATGCTAAGGCAGGAAAGGGCAGAATAAATGAGCGAAACAGTCGGAGTGGAAGAGATGAAGGAAGAGATAAGGGCTCTGAAAAGTTAAAATATAACCTGTGGAAGATGCATCTTTAGTTGACAGAAACGCAGCATCAGGCTTTATACAGGTATGGAAACTAGCAATCATCGGTTCCAGGGATTTAGTGTTGGTATCTTAACCGGGTTTTAAGATTATCATAATGCAACCTCAAATTTACAAGCTTACAAAAATTAATTTTACTTGACTTTTTAAAATACAATTAACTAGGCTGGAGTTTAGTGTCTATTATACCTTAAAGGTATAGTGGAGGATGTTCTTTTTTCGGGAGGATCATCTCAATAAGTGGTCCTCCGAATTGTCAATCATTCCGGTGGTAAGTTTAGGTAAGGCCGTCTTAAATGCTGGCCCCGATTTTCACTTACCGGTGTTGAGAAACTGTAAATATTCTTTTGGAAAGTAAGCTTGTATGAGCGATTGAAACAACTTTTAAACAAAGCGTGCACGAGGAGAAATGGGTTTGTTTGTGGGAACAGGGTTCTGCATGTGCATTTTTGTGTTTTTTTTTTCTAAGTGAAGAGAGCAGGTCTTTTCAGAAATTCGCAAAAGTACCTATTCCTTTAAACCTCGAAAGGTTTTTAGCCAGAAACAGCAGTTTTTATGAAGTATTTTCGCTCAACTATTCTACCTAGATTTTTGGAGTAAAAACAGAGGGGAATATATATATATATATATATATATA
>NW_015151471.1:79569-81851 GCF_000732505.1 Cyprinodon variegatus | reverse complement strand
TGCCTGGTGTATCAGCCTTTAGCTGCAGAAAAATCACATTAAAAGAGTAATCACCTGGAAATCTGACTTTTCTATGTTAAAATATCTGTGTTAGTGTTAAAACCCTCATTTAAAACCTGCCAGAACATTAAGGATTTGAAAAAGAAAGAAATTCGTCATTCATCTTTTACATCTTCTTAATCATATTTAGTTAGTTTAGCTCAACTGTTTCATGTCCTACCCTGCATACATGAAACTATTTTTGTTAAATGAAATATTTTTGATTAGATAGAAAAACAATGCATGTAACATCACCAATGACCCCTCACACCCCCACCACGGGCTGTTCTCCCTGCTGCCCTCTGGGCCAGCAGGTTTTGTAACAGCTTTTTCCCCACTGCCATCAGACAACTCTAAATCAAGTCACAAATCAAGACTGTATAACACCAAACCAAATAGAACTCGGCTCAATTTTGCACCATAGATGGTTCCATATAAATCCCTGTTTGCACCATTTTTTCTCACAGTTTACATTTGATCACTACTGCACTTTATGAAATGGAAATGTTCATTTCACTGCTCGGCTGCTGCTCATTCACGGTCTGAAAGCTGCACAAAAGCAATTTTTGTTTTGTATACACTGTATACAAAATGACAATAAAAGTTATCCAAGTAGAAACTAGATATAGGCTTTTTTTTAATAGGGTAAGGAATTCTAGGAGATGAAAATGATTCAGACTTAAGGCCAGTGGTTCTTATAACACTCAACTCACAGGGTCACTGACACACACACACTCAGCAGCTAATACTGTTGGATAATGGTTGTGTTTTATTCAATAAAGTGGATTTCCTACTCCAATACAAAAGCTATCAATTCAGCTGGGTGAATACACATGGCGTTTGACATGTGACCGGCGCGCGGCTCAGAGGCCACAGCTTTCCATTAATGGTTCTAAACAGAAAAAAAAAAAGAAACATCACGCCCCCTTTAAACTGTTTTTTATTGATTCTTTTTGTTGCCCGCAGCTCTGCCGACACACATGGACACATATGTCTGACTGAGAGAGAAAAGCAAGGGCGGCTAACAGGTTTAATCAAATTGTTCCCGTTTAATGAATAGAGGAAAACAGACCCGCAGGTGAATACTCTCGCACAGCTGCTCATTTTTTTTGTCCAAAACGTGTGTTTTTTATTTGTCGGATAAATTTATTAGGATGCATTTCTTCCACTGATTTCCATATAGTTTCCTTTGTGTGTTTTAATTGGTCCAGCCGGTTGGTGTTGTCTTGGAAACCAGTTTTAAAAGTGCCGGCTTGAGGTCTGTCAAAGGTTCGGATAAAATTAGCAGCGACGACCCTTTGGAAGCAGCATGGACCCATTTCTGCACACAGAGAGCAGATATTGTTTTGTTTTAGTCAATATCTCCTGGACTGAAATTAAACTTCTCTGAATACAGATCTAAGGCTTCACCGTGAAAGGAGGAAACTCAAACCATGCATCTGTTGATCGGATTACAGAAATATTTATATAATCTAAGCTGCAGTATATTGGCAGGTCTTGGGTTGTGACAGCGGGTAGCTGTCTGATATAATAAGTCTTCCCTATAGGCCTAAATCTGTCTCACTAACCAGTGATGTGTCAGTGTGAGTCAGGGCAAGCTGATGGCGCCTGCCAAAGCCCCATCCTGTTATTTATAGGTCCTTTTTTTCATGCTGTTAGTTTTTCTTGACATAATGAAAACGTATAGACACCTAATTAGGTACATCCTACATGTATTGTCTTGGACATTTTTTCCCCCACCTTTAGAAATGCTTCATTGAATAGATTCAGCTGGCTTTTCTCCCGCTACATCCCAAAATACCTTATTGAGTTGAGACGGGACTGTGAAAGTCATCGCATAACAGAGACTTTCTTCGTATATTTATGAAATAGGCTGAAGATGACGATGGGAGCATTGCAACTACGGATGTTCTCCTAATCAGTACTTGAGTTAAAGGGGGAATGAGGGGGGACGGCATCCCTCTTATTTTAAAAAAATCTTAAAAGTAATCCCCCTTCTTAAATGACCCTCCCTCCATACAATCCCCTGTGCCATTTTATTAAGGAATGTGTAAAATTTCTACCATATATTAACAGTCATGGCAATAATATTGCCCTTTCAACATTACGTGAGCTGTGAGCTTACAAGTAGCCTGAGTAAAATAAATAAAATCAGAGAAGTGTCCTACCATGACAATGAAGCTGATCCAAGTGGGAAATTACACTCACTGGCCACTTTATTAGGTACCCCATGCTAGTAACGG
>NW_015151471.1:74451-77094 GCF_000732505.1 Cyprinodon variegatus | reverse complement strand
ACCTAAACAATAAATGGACAACAATACTGTCTGGGTTTAATACTGTTGGGGTTTAGTTGAGGTTTTGAGGACCCAAATGCAGAGGTGAGGAGGCACAGGTGTGTTTTGTAGTTTTTAATTTAGTACTCACATGCAACTGAGGTAGGAATCCAAAAATCCAACAGTACATTAAAAAAACAGAACCTTGGAGACATCAGGGGAAACATACATGAGGAGCCAGGAAAAGACGAGGAACCAGCACTGAGGAGCTGAACAGGAAGAGTTTATATGGGAGACTGAACAGAGACAGGACTAACGAGCTGATTGGGAGCAGGTGTGAACAGAGACTTCTAGAAAGGAGCTGTGTAAAAGGAGACCAACACAAGAGGGCAACCAAGAAATTTGTTCAGATTCAAGTAGTGCATTAATACGTATTCTAGAATTTAATTCAGAATCAAGGCAAGATATTATATTGGATATTTTTCACTCAATTTTTAGGATTAGAAATGGTGGTTCTGTTGTTAAATTAGTCTGAATAGCTGCTCACATTGGTGTTATAGGTAATGAGTTAGCTGACAGTTTTGAGTGCTGTAAAAAAAGATGTTGATTTAAACATTAACATTAGTAAAAATGAGTTAAAGAATATTATAAAAATGTATTTCAAGAAGAAATGGCAAGAACAGTGGGATAAAGGAGTGAATGCTAGATTTTATTATAGTATTCAAAAAAAAGGTTGGAGAATTAAGAAAATGTAATAGAATTTAAAAAGAAGAAGATATTATATCTAGGATAAGGTTCGGACATACAGGATTAAATAGTACTCTTAAAATAATGAATAAGCATAATACAGGGTGTTGTATTTGTGGGAAATTAGAAACTGTCCAACATATTTTTTTAGAATGCAATAAATATACTCCGGAAAGAGAAATGTTGCGTAGAGAGTTAGGCAGGAATAAAAATAAACTAGATATAAGGGAACTGTTTCAAAGGTCATCTGGGGATGTAGTTTTTGGGAGTATTTTAAATTTTCTAAGGAGAACGGGTATTTTAGGGAGAATATAATAGTTTGTCTGATTCATACTCCATTCTGGAAGGTGGCGGTAATGCAACTATAAGTTGTTTGCTAACCGCCATTAAAAAAATAGAAGAAGAAGAAGAAGAAGGGCAACCAAGAAAAACTTAAGAACTCAAATATAGCCAGAAAACACAACAAAATAGGAATTAAATCAATAAAACTAGAAAACAAAGAAAAACATGGATCAATGTGAAACTGAAAACTTAACAGAACCAAGACCGTGAAAAATACGGTTTAAATATCAAATAGAATATTTTGCTGCTACTAAAACCAATGCTAATTTTGTCATCAGTGTAATGATAATAAACCTTCTTCATTTCATGTAGCCAAGATCATAAGTCCGCCTTAAACGACTTCAACAAAAAACAGCTTTAAAAAAGGGCCCTCCTCTTAAAATGTTACCTGCAAGGGAACCACTGCAGAACATCAACAATGCTACTGTTCTGATGCACATTAAGGAAACTTATGGTAGATTCTTAAAAAGCAGATGGATACACAGAAGCCGACAAAGTAAGCAAATAAGGCAGGAACAAATCACCATAGGTCAGTATTTGGTTAAAAAATTTAAACCCAGCTCAGTCAATATTGACATGAAACACAAACACAGCATTTCTGTCACTATATAAAAATAAAAAAACAAACATTTCTGATTACATTCTAATAAAAAAAAGTGCAGTTTGAAAAAATATATAATGCTTCAGAAAGGTTGCAGAAGAAGAGATGTCAGAGTCCCAGAGCATCAGTCTGCACATTACAGCCTAACAGGACATTCCCAGCTTCAACACAGGCTCTCAGGCAAACAACTGAGGAAAGAAAACAAATAATTGAGTTAAACATCTTTGAATGGAGCCTTAAAAGTGGCGTCCACTAACCGGGACGATGCATGTTACCTTTCTTAGCTCTGAGCCACGATGCAGCCTTTGCTGCAAGAAGCTCCCATTCATCTTTTTCCTCCACTTTGAAGCCGTGAAGCCAGATTAAAGCCAAAATGGTGGCCCACACTTCCTTTTTCACCTAGGTCCCCAGAAGAAAGCAAAAAAGAAATATTGGGAAGATGAAAGCGAGTTCACCTAAATAACTGTGTATTGGATGTTCTTTTTCTCTTGCATCTACAGTAAATTTTCATTTCTTATCCAGCTGCTCAAATATAGCTCCTCTTTTATGTGATGCCAACCCACCGATTTGGGCTTTGTTTCTTCCAGCTCCTGCATGTTTTTTTGCAGAGCCGCAGCCAAACATGGATCAAGCAGCCAGCAGCCAGAAGCATTCTGCAGTGAGACGAGCTCCAGCAGTGGATCTCTGGCTGGCTTTCTGGTCTCAGAATCTCCTTTACCAAAACAAGACATTGTTGAAAAGAGAATCAAAGCCCTTAAAAAAAACTAAAAACCTCAAACATATCTCTATGAATGTAAAAGTAAGGACGGAACAGAATAACAGATTTACCGATTAACCCAGCTGAGGCTGTTATGTAGTTGCATACATATATACACTCACCGGCCACTTTATTAGGAACACCTGTCCAACTGCTCGTTAACACTTAATTTCTAAGCAGCCAATCACATGGCGGTAACTCAGTGCATTTAGGCATG
>NW_015151471.1:71189-74286 GCF_000732505.1 Cyprinodon variegatus | reverse complement strand
CGGCAACTTACAGAATTAAAAATAGCTATATATACATATATACATATAATAATACCAAACACAGAAACATGGAATTTTTCTAAAGGTTGTTTAGTGAAAATGAAACCTGTATTTTATGGCTTTTTACAGATTACCAGGTGAGCTACAAACTGTGACCTACACCAAATAAGGTCAGGGAGCCCCTTTAAAAGGGTTCCAGTTGGTTAGAGAAACACAACTTAGCTAAAGCTAGCTAAAAAGAAAAGGAAAAAGAATAAAATAATGAGAGTAATTAGAAATATTTTATTTATAAACCTGTATTTAGAAGGTATGTATTGTACCTGTACTGTGAGGTCTCCTGCTCTATCAAAACCCGAAGTTTATCCCGGACATTTTATTCGAATCCTTCAGACATAGCGCTAAGCACGTATGTGCTGCCAGATTTTATTTGAAGAAAAAGATAGATTTTTTTGCGAGGTGAGTGCACACTAATATGGGCCTTTTCCCTACTTTTCCCCCACTTAAAGACCAATAAAACTGTTTTATCATATAATTTCTTTATTTTATTTTTTATTTTACTTATTATTTTATGTGTCACTTACCTGTTGTCACTTTGCCAAAAGTTAAACGAATAAAGAATAAATAGACATTTGAAAGATTGTTTTGTTTCTACTCTTTTCTCTGGTGTCCAGTAGAAGAAAAACTGAAGTTATTGGTTTTTTCATTATGTATCTATTCAGTAATTCACTGTTAGAACACAAAGTTTAGTTAAATTGCAACCACATACCCTCCATTGGCAAATCTATGTGGTCCAACAGCAAAGGTAAGCACAAACAATACTAAAAGCAGATTATTAGAATATATAATACTTGTACTTTACTTATTAGGTTACTTTAATGCTCGTAATTTTGACATTTTCCTGCATTTTTAACCTTATCAGTTGAAATAGATAAAGATTATATCCAGATCCAGGAACTAAACACTGGAATGTAAATTATTTTTCGGTATACAAGCTTTTATTTTAGAAAGACTTTGAATGAAGCTTGCTTTTACTTTGAAAGGCTTTCATTAAACTTGTGGTTCTGAAAAAGCAGCAGACCTCCCAATGCAGGTCTGCAACTAGACTGCATTGTATTTATTAGCATTAATCTACTAATGAAAGCCACAAAATGTGTAAACCCCAAACAGTGAAACAGAGGGAAAAAAGGCATTTAGGAAAGTCTAAAGTTTTGTGAATCGTGTGGCCAAAACATATTTTTCCTGCTGTTGAAGCCTTTACCAGGAAAACGGCTGTTATGTTATTGGATGAAACTACATCAGTAGTCTCATTTTTATTTCTTGAGTCAAAAAAAGACATAACTTACCTGAAACTAGTTTCTTTTTGAAAGATTTTCCTAAAGATGGAAACAGACAACAAAAAAATTTAATCTTTTTTATAATAAAAGAAAATCTGTTTTAAGCAAACAATGATTCAGTGAAGCAACCTGTAAACTGAAATTGCTAGGATCAAACACTTATCCAACAGCTCCCTCTGCAGGCCAACGTCTTACACTACAAAAGTGCTTCTATTTGCCCATGTAAAGGTAGAGATGCTAGGATTTCCTGCAAGTGTTTAGCTTACCAAGTTTACTGGCAGATGCTCTTTTCCTCAAAGACGAATAAATTCGTCTAAAAACTGAAGAGAGAAGAAATTATTTGCAAGTGTTTCACTGAGGTTTTACCTTAAAAAATGAACATTATTTCTACCATTCTCTACCAAAGGTCATGGTTTGGTATTTTGCTGTTTTGGGGTTTTTTTTAAGATGAATATTTAGGCAAGAAAAAAAGGGTTTTATTACGTACCGTTTCTCTCTCTGCACAAATAATCAAACATCAGAAACTCCAAACCTCCGCGAAGTAACGGCACTGTGAGAGAAAACAGTAAAGGGGGAGATAGTTAAAGAGAAAGCATTACTTTGTTGTCAGAAAACATGAGACAACTGAAGAATGAGTTACTCAGAATGAGACACGAGCAAAGCACCCACTGTAGGTTGGATTCTCCCTGTAGATCAGGGGACCTTCAACAGCTTTGCCATTGCATTTGTTGACAGCGAGGAAGGCAGTAAAGACACTGCTGATGCCAGACTGGATGCTAAGCTCCAAAATCTTCTTTACTTCACCTTCCTGTCCATTCTGCCTGTGCTCCCACTCCAGGGAGCGGATTAGAGTACGTGCAGCCAACCTGTGGATTGGTAAGCTGCACAGAAGCAAAAGAAATGCACAATTATAAAATATTTAAACATTTTTTCGATTAGAGAGCAAAAACTCAATTCTGGCCTTATTTTCAAATGAAGCAAATATAGACAAACATAAAAAAAAAATGGTTTCACTACCAAGTCAGTGGTCCATCTCCTTTCTGATCAAAACCTGCTTCGTGCGCAATGCCCTCTGCAGGTCGGAGAGAGAAGTGCAGCTGGTTCTGGCATTGATGACCAGCTGCAGTAAAGTTCACGGTCAGACATCCATCTGTAGCTTCAGAACACTGAGACAGAGCAACAGACAAAAACACTTTTGATAGACAGGTAATAAGTCTGGCTAACCTGTGCTTGTATGTGCTGCTCCTTACCTCTCCAGTGAGCTGAGCATAAATCAGTGACCTCTGACCCTGTAGAAGGGTTCTGATAGGTGGAGAAAGAAGAGTGGCGGACACTCCCTCTGGTAAATCCCACGACAAAGAGACGTCAGCAACCCGCGGCTGCAGTGCGAACCTAAGAGACTGCATCGCCTGAGGAAAAACAGTCAAGTTATTAAAGGGGTCATAGTTTCATCTAAATATTCATGATCATACCATAAAATGAAGATAACCTGTTGTTTCATTCTAGGGCTTTTAGCCAGGCCTGCATTAGGGCTCATTGAACAGCAAATATGTCATTTTTCGCCCAACCATGTTACACACCCTATTCAGAGACCAGGGGCGGATTTAGGAAATGTGGGGCCCTAGGTAAAGACAGGCAGGGGGCCCTCTGAATGGAGAAGACATAAAACAGACCCATTCTACAGATATAGAAATGTTAATAGAATAGACATCCATTATCTGTTCTAGGTTGTGTCCCTCTCTTCTTGTCCCTTTTCTTCTTTG
>NW_015151471.1:66853-68705 GCF_000732505.1 Cyprinodon variegatus | reverse complement strand
CAGGAATTGTTAAGCATTTTTAATAAATACATTTTAAATGAAATTATCATTTGTTATTGGAGTTATTGCAGATTGTAGGATTACGTAGGCCTATGTTTAGTGAGTGCATGCCACAGACATCGCTATGCATGGGAACTGTTTGACTCTCAAAATGGTATCGGTGCCCTATTTGTTGGTACTCACCGATACCATTATAGTGCTAGATCTGCTAGTAAAAAATGAGCACTGAGAGTTGATATGCAAGAAAGAAAACGTTTTATTTGACTCTGCAGAGGAGAACTACACGAGACAGCTGCGTACAGCTCCCAGTGTAGCTCTGACTAGGTCCTGCCCACCCTTGCATTATAAAGACCTCTTACACACGAACATTGAGTCTTCCCAACAGAAACACCTCATCAAAGGACGTAAATTTGTTCAGATAAACTGTTTTCCGTTCACGCCAGAAACAGGACGGGAGAACGATAAGAGCATAAGTTTTAACCATAGCATGAAGGAGGCTTTGTGAACTCATTATTTCTAATGACCTTCCCCTCAACCTTATCTAGAGTAGGGAGGGGAGGCACCTGCTTTCTGTCCCCCTAAACTGTATAGCATAGTGAATGGTACAGAATTTCTCTATTATTACTTCTGTTCAAACATTTTATCACATAAAGCAGGCCAAGGAAAAACCTTGATTCCACAGGTACTTTATGGATAAATATAAAAAGAAATGACAGAAGTAGAACTTTAATTAGTCTTAATGCAAATAATTAAAATTCCTAAAACAAGAGGCTCTATGTCTCACATGTTAAAGCTTACTTTTGGTTGCATCCTCTCCTTGCCTATGATGAACTGAGCATGACCTCCTCCCTCTCTGGCCATCCCATAGATAAGCTCAGAGCTGGCACCTTCTCCAATCCCAAAAGAGAAACACCTGGAATAAAGACAGATGCACTTTGGAAACTTGCTGATTCACTCAGTGCTCAAAATAATCCAAAGGTACGGCCTGGTTTCAGTTATCTTACCTGTGAAATTCAGAGTTTTTCTTCACCTCATCCACAACAGATTTTGTGCAACACACCTCACCATCCGTGAAGATGAACAGCTGAAGATACAGTAAAGAGGAATGTATTTTTTAGTGACATAAAGACTTAATCTTAGTGATTTCTGTATCAGTGACGCAGGCAAATCAAAGACTGTTATGGACGCTGAACAAAGCGGATCTCTGCTCTCCAGACTGAACCCACAGAGGAATGGTTTTATTGGACCAGAAAGCCCTTTAGCACAGCTGCACAAAAGTGATCAACCAAAGACACCTTCAGAACCAGCTGGTCTGCATCTGGAGAGAAAAAAACTAAGAACAAACCTCTGCAGTGGAGGACTTTATACAAACCTCCAATTAAAAAACAAACTGGTGATCTCCAATGGAGGATTTTACACAGCGCCGTCGCCACAAACTCGTCTTTATCCGTTATTAATCGGGGTGTTTTAAACGAGCGTCGTTTCTGCTGTCTATCTGAAAACGTGTTCCACGTTTTTATGGAATGAACAAAATTAAAGACAATTTCTAGCCTTTTAGGGTAATTTAGACAGAACAGAAAAAAAAAACAAGCCGATGGCCGACCTTTATATTTTTTTAAATCAGTGAAACAAAGATGGCCGTTTACCTGTCCCTCAGAGACAGACTGCAGGAGGAATCTCACCTTGATGCAGTGGCTCTGTGGAAGTGCAACGTTAAAGCCAGAATAAGGCTGGAGTTTCGCTTCCACTGAGCCACCAGAGGCGTAGCCAGAACATTTTTATAAGGGGGCCAGGCAGAGATGGCAAAAGTACTCACTTTCCGTACTTGAGTAAAAGTACAGATACTTGTGTT
>NW_015151471.1:62488-64078 GCF_000732505.1 Cyprinodon variegatus | reverse complement strand
CAGCTGTGTGCTGCTTCCATCAACACCTTTGTTTATAGATGTTCGAGATTGGCTTGTTTTTCATTGTAGTGCTGTTTCTCTGGCTGTAACTAACTGGATGTGCTCTCTTCATCCTCTGACATGGGAGCTGGCTCGGAGCTCGTCTATCTCACTGTGTGTTTCCTGGAAAGGCCACCTGTGGAGCTGGTTTACAGTCACCTTTTGTATCTATGCTTCCTTTTCTATGTCTGCTTCTGTCTCCTTGAACCCCAGTCGGCTGCTGGAGGTTTCTTCCTGTTAAAAGGGAGTTTTTCCTCTCCACTGTCGCTACAAGCATGCTTAGTGTAAGGGATTGTCTTCAAGTCAATGAGTTGATTCAATCAACTGGTTTTCCTTGGATAGAAAACTTTGAATCAATTTGACTGGATGATCTGGATGGAGTAAGAGCCTTGAGATGACATTTTGTAAATTTGGCGCTATATAAATAAACTGAATTGAATTAAAAGTCCCTTAATCAGAAAATTAATATTTAAAAAAACTCTCCGCATTTATTAGTACCCCTGGTCAAGACGTTAATCACACACACCTACACACACAGCTGTGTTTTCATGACTTATGGAGACATTTCATTGACTTACATTCATTATCTATGGCCTAACACAGCGCCCTAACCCTAACTCAAAGAACAGAACTTTATCATATGGGGACCAGGATTTTGGGAGCTGAATCAGGAGGAAAAGAAGTCTAATAATTTTTTTTATTTCATCTGGAAATCAGGAAACTGTTTTATGATTTTGGATTTCTAAATACAAAACAAAAATGGAATGGCCAGTATGTGCAGGAACCATTTTTCCAAAACTATAATCAAATGAATTTAAAAGAAATGTTACTAAAACCATTTCTTTATTCTATATTTTACCTTTTCAAATCAAGGTTTGGTTTTTCAAAACTGTCTGAACTTACGGGAAGACGTGTTCATAACTGTCTCCAAAGCTGTAAATGTTGAAATAGCAGCCGTTTGGTAAACTCTTCAACAGGAGCAACAGAGTATCCTAAAAGGAAAAAGGAAAGAAAGTGAATACCACAGTATGACAGCGGTGCTGTAAGTATTGAAACGTTCCATCTAAAATATTACCTTGGCACTTGCAATACGACTCTCATGACTTCCACAGTATAAGGGGAAGTCCATGCTGGCCGATCGATCCAACAAGAACACAAACTCTCCACTGGAGTTACATTTGGACATCACAGATTCTGAATATTCAGGATACAAGCTCACCATTACCACCGGATCACCCATCACAGAGCCTGAAACAAACCATGGATGCCAGGTCAACTCAGATTTGTGCTATTTCACATAGAGATGACATAATTCATCTATTAGTAAAATAGTAAACTAATTTAGTAGTCAAATAGCTATTAAAGGGAATATATAGACCTTCAAACACGAGATTTGTTGAAAAAACAACCAACAATTAGAGTAGAATAGAATTCAACTTTATTGTCATCACAATGTCACAAGTACAAAGCAAAGAACTTCACCATCTGCATTTAACCCATCCTCTTGGAGAAGAGTGGGCTGCCATTGTGCGGCGCCTGGGGAGCAGTGTG
>NW_015151471.1:55245-62478 GCF_000732505.1 Cyprinodon variegatus | reverse complement strand
GTGTTCAGGCTGACGTAGAACTAACTGGCCTGCAGAAGATAACCAGGAAAAAAAAAAACAGATTTTAAGACAGGATTTTTTTTTTTATAGAAATGTTCTAACTTTTGGGACAATATGTCTGATATCGAGTACATTTATATACATTTTTAAGCAAAAATTATTTAAAATTTAATATGATATTAAATACTTTAAGGGTCTTTGCTCAGAGTGGCAGTCCTTTGGAGTGGGGCTTGAACTCAGAACTTCTGGAACGCAAGTGCAATGTCCTAACCACTAGCCTACCACTCCCCCTTAGAGTCATAATGACGCCAAAACTGCAGAAACACATACAGGTTTTGTATTTAAGCTAAAAAAAACTAAACAATTCTCAATAAAGTGGCATCTATGAGCCCTGACTCATGAATCATGATCATGAATCAATCCATAAATCATCCTAATAGGAGCATCTTTTAGAGCCGTTTGAAAAACCTGAGCTCCATTGAAACAGTCATCAGCTGCTGTTATTCTTCATAGAAGTCATACCAGCAGGCGACTGGAGCTTTTAGCAGGAGCTTGGTACAAAACGCATGGAGGACATAACTGTAACTTATTTGCATCGCTAGATAAACAGAATTAAATTTTTCTGTACCTAATCACTCAACCAGATACCTGAACTGCGGCAGGATGATCACATTGTCACTCTTCGTTTCTATGCTAGTTATTACATGCTTCACGACAAGGCACCGGAGCTAGCTTCTTGGCTGCTTGTAATTTACTGTTTAATCTTTCATCTTTTTTTACTAAGCATTTTCTTTTATTGAATCTTACCCTAACATCTGAACTAGTTTTAGCTAAGTCCCTAATTTTTTTCCTTGGTGGATTTTATGATTTATAACTGGAATCCCATTCCAGTTATTCCTTATCTGAGCATAAAAAGGTGTTGTGGAAGATTTTCGTGAATTTTTTTTTTAAAAACGTGTGCGTGAGGAGAGTTCTCTATGCAAAGCATTCTGGGATATATGTGCCTCTTCTGAGGCCTTTCTTTTCTTCTCGTACACTTCTAGACACTTTTTCTTAACAACCTTCGGCCATTTTCAAAGAACCGCAGTGAGAAAGGTGAGCTTCAATGACTGTCTGAAAGTGCGCTAACGAGACGAGCGCATAGGAACCCCTTACGTAAACATATCACCGGAATGATTGACAATTAGGAGGACCACTTATTCAGGTGATCTACCCAGGATTAAAAGATTGTCCTCTATACAATTAAGCTGTAATGGTGACAAAATTAGCAATGAATGGAGGCAGTGGCACTCCTAAAACACACACAGACAAGAAATCAAACATCTAACATTATTCTTCTCTACTCACCAGGTTCGGCAGAGGCCTCTCCTGCCTCCACCACAGCAGTGGGCTGCTGGGCGTCTTTGTAATAAATCAGCAGTTCAACATCTCTGTCAAACTTGTATTCTTCGGCCAACTTAAACTACAGATAAAAAATAATGGTTATAAGATTTATCCTGTTTGTAAAAAATACACCCAACAGGAACATTAGCTCTTTACCCACCGTGGCCTGAGTTTGATCAGCGCTGAGATACTGAAGTGGCTCCAGAGGAGAGTTGGACTCTACTTTAGAGACTGGGCGAGGAGAGGAGACTCGGGCAGAGAAGGACAGACTGTAGGGAACCATAAAGGCTGGAACTGAAGTTACCTGGACGCTTGGACCTTCACTACCTGGAAGCATCATGAGAAACAATTACAGACATACAATCGATTAATACTGTTAAAACCTTTATAAAATGTTACAAGTGATCATTGGATTCCTAGCATAAACAATTTACGGTAACTGCAAAAAAACCCTACTTTGTAAGTAAGGCTCGTTTCAGCCATGTGTGGCTTATTTTGTGATAATTTGGGTAATTTGTCATCTAATTGCTTTTTAAAAACCCTTCTGAGAGTTGGTTTAGCCTGAGACGTCTTGCAGCGGAAACACACATTTCAATGACATAGAGGTTAGTTTAAAAAAAGAACAGTTTCTCTTACTGTTGCAAAAATTTGCCACAGTTTTAAGACAAATTTGTAAGACATTGATCACCTGAAGTTAGCGCTGCATTCAAGGCTGAACCATGTGCCCAAACTTAGGTAGAAGTGTATGCAACTTCTGACCCTGATGTGGCATACAGTGCCTTCCTACTTACTCTAATCCAACTGTAGGATCAGCACTGCCCATGCAAGAAATATTTGATAAAAGATAATAAAAGTCAAGATAAGCCATGGATTACCAAGGTTATATTCAACGCCTGGAAAAGAAAACAACAACTTTATAGATTACATTTAAAGAAAAGGACTAAATAAACTGAAGAAAAGTATAAAAGGTCTAAAAATAAGTTAACACAAATGATAGAATTGAATAAAAAAGCATATTATCATAATTTACTGGAGTAGAACAAGAGTGATGCCCAAGGTACCTGGAAGGTATTGAATGGCATTATTAGGAATGGGAGGAAAAATAATGAATACCCAGATCATTTCACAGTGAATAACTCAATTATATATGAAGACAGGAAATTGCAAAATGCTTTTAATTGAGGAAACTTGGCCAATGAAATGCTGCAACCAAACAATTTTAAAGAGTTTGAAAGGAATATAAATAATATTCTTAATTTATTTTTAGGACGCACTTTACTGGACACGCTTCAGGAACATGATGCTCTTGAGGCGCGTCTGACCTTAATGTGTGCAAGCTTTAAAAATTAAGCATCAGGTGCGTTTTTGCTAACCTGACTCCGCCAGATGGATTTGCTCCGCATATCCATCAGGAAACCTTCTGTAGAAGTAATTTTGGGAAGGGGCGAAAATACTGGTTAGCTGATTGGCCTATGTTGGTGATAGACGGGCCAAATAAACCAATCAGATCAACGAAGCATATGACGTAACAGAGCGACGACGAAGAGGAGCCAATTGATAGATCAAACTCTTGCCGAAACCAGTCGGGAGAAGAGCAAAAACATCTTTTCCTCTGAGAAAAGCCTCCAGAGCAGTGTTTCGCTCTTACAGTGAAGAAATACTCTGTAATTCCGATAAAACTTGCTCGATAGCCACGCTAACGCTAGTTTCATCGGCTGAAGCCGCCATGTTCTTTAGACTGTACTGTCGCGCTTCTCGTTGCGTCACACCTCAACCCGCCTAAAAGCCAACGCTGATTGGACGTTCGTTTGGTGAACGGCTCCAAAGTCCAGACTCCAGAGTCTCCAGACTGATTAGCGAGAGAAATCTTGAAAGCTCGCGAGATCAGGATGGTCTCACGAGGCTACGTTTTTTGCCGCCAAAAGCGTGCCCCGTGTGATCGTAGCATAAGGCAAGGACTAATACAAAGATGAGGTGTTAATCAGTTAAAAGAGATTAACTATGGAATGGTTCACATCATCAACTTCAGTACTCCAAAACTATCCATGCATTAAAAAAAAATCTAATCTACAACTCAAATATTATGGAAAAATATAGTACAATTGAATGACGGTTTTTAAAATAACCGTTATTATAACTGTTATTATGACAACATAGCATCATTTTGATTGTGTATGTTTAGGTTTCATGCATAAATGTTTCCGTCATTGGTAGAGCTACTGATGTTTCATCTTCGGGCAGAGTGCTACATTTGTAAGTGCGGTTAGGCTTTATAAGTCTCGACTTCAGCCTAAACCTTTTCGGTCAGGCTTCATTTAGCTCTCTTATTGTATAATGTATAAGACCTTCCATACATTTGTGACTGCTGTGTTCTAAATGTTTATAATGACTGAAGAAATAAACTACTAGTAGTAGGTCTACTAGTAGTAGCAGAAATGATTGCACCCAGCATCGCATCACTGCTTGCTGATCAGATTGATTGCTGAGGAATTGCTGCAGAGTCAATGACAAAAGTCAAGTCAGTGTCAACTGTTGCCACTTGCTGATCCAGTTGGAGCGAAACCTGGAAGGTCAATGACCGGATGCAATCTGCTGGTTTTACTTAGATTGAAAGCATTAAATCAACCTGACTTCACGATCTGGATGAACTTTCACTGTAAATTGCCTTAGATTATGTGTGATGTGAATTGGTGCTACATAAATAACCTGAATTTAAATAATCTGAGAAATTCGGGAGGTTATTTACTGAGCAGGTGCAAGGCAAAGTCCTACAAGGACCATCGGACCTGTCCTTCAAAACGGGCTAAAAAAGGATGCATTTGTCGGCCGCATAACAAGTCCTGCAATCTGAACAGGCCGCGGTGCCACGCTATGACGACATCGTCCTACGAATCTGGTCTTCGGAGGACGCAGCCCCTGATTTTGAACTCAGCAATGGTCCTACGTAGGGTGGTAATGGCCTTCTGGGTTTTTTTAGGACAAGAAAGGCGGTTGCTGCTCAGAGCAAAACACATGAGCATTACACCAAATGTATGAAGCAAGGGAAATACCACTTTGGTAAATGGTAAATGGCATGTACTTATATAGCGCCTTTTTTCAAGTCAGGTAACTGGACCAAAGCGCTTTACACTACATTCATTCACGCACACACTCACACAGTGATGGTGGCAAGCTACATTGTAGCCACAGCTGCCCTGGGGCTCACTGACAGAAGCTGGGCTGCAATACACTGGCGCCATCGCGCCCACCATCAGTAGACAATGCAGGTGAAGTGTCTTGCCCAAGGACACAGCAACAATGAACCGTCAATCCTTCGATTTCAGGGCAAACTCCTACATCCAACGCCACTTTGGGCATGTTGATAAGGAAGCATAACGTTATGATAGTTAACAGCTTAAAAATTACAACTATTGGCCAAAGAGTGAAGAGAATCTTACTGTGCAAAGGGTAGTTTGTCAGGAAAAGGATATAATGATATAGATAGGAATTTATATAAAGGATTTGTTTAGTTCATTAGCATTATTTATAAAAGATAGAATAAAAAAAACAAGTCATTCTTAAATTGAGAAAATTTGAGAGAAATGTTATAATACCAAACATATAGGCATTTCTCCAAAATAACTAAAGATATATGGCTGCTGAGGGACGCTGGCAACACATGGCCTGTAAAACTGAAAACAGTCAGATAACTATTTCCTGCATCCTCTGGAAAAAGTCGTGTTGAAAAATGGGTCTGTATTTATGCTGTTTTTCTTCACGCTGAGTCCTATAAATATTCCTCACTTGCAACATCTGTTTAAAGGCACGCAGCTGTAACAAGAAATTACTTTAAAATGTTGCGTAATATAGCCGAGCACTTCATGTTGAGGCAACTCCCAGCACTCTGAGGCCCCCCAGTCTTAGCCAACTACAGAAATTCCCAGCTCATATTCTGTAAGTGCTCTTAGAATCTGTAATCATTCCTAAAAAAAAAAAAAAACACCTCTTTGTTTACACTGAGAGCCACTCCATTAACGTTGTATTTCTCTCTATATCCTATTAACTAGTGTTCTGACTGTCTCCATACAAACCCTGAGGTTGGTATCGAGGGTTGAGCACAACAGGCAGACAGAACCTCAGTCCGTCATCGGCCTGAACAGCCAACTCAGTGACATACTCCAGCCTGATGGAGGCGCTCTCTCCTGGATGCAGATTGCCGACACTCAGAGCGAAGATATCTGGGCTCTCGTCACTCTCCTCCAATATGAATACCTGCTGACCGGAGCTCAGACCATTATCGTACTCCTCCCGAGCCTGCAGTCCAGAAAATAAACATAACTGCATTTCAGCTCCTTTAGAGGGGTATATTAATGTCACCTGCTTCCCGCTATCATCGCAACCTCAATCGATTATATTAACCGATTGATTATTAACAATTATTATTGTTAATAATGATTACTGGCAGATTATTAACCGATTATAGGTGAACGGAAGCTAGGCCGACAGTTCCCTTTAGACATAGACAGGTATGGGGCATTGCAGGCTAATAAAAGAAGCCAACCGACCCCCATTCAAAAGGGGTGGACCCGTTCATCTGGTTCAATTTGCCTGTTTTCTAAACAAAAACAAGGCTTTGTTGGGAGTATAAAGCTTAGAACTCTATGCTATTTCTGACATTTTGATTTGAAAAAGTTTCTGGATGGGAAGCGAAACGTCTTCAAACTTGGAAACAAAGTCCAGTGGATTTCTTTTAACTTTTTTTGGAAGACTCTGACCTGCATGGCTGAGAATCTTCACCAGCATAAAACTCACCTGCTGTTTGTCCTTCACTTCAGCTACAACGTTTGTCTGTCCAACCTGAGCACTGAAATGACACACAGCAGCGTCTCCAGGCATAGGGAAGACAAACACAGCCTCCACTGATTTATCCTCCTTGTTCTCATAGTTCAGAGTGGAGGCCACTGTAGCGACATGGTCCTTCACCTCCAGCTGCACTTCAATGCTCTTCAGAGGAACTGAGAAAAGAAGGAGCTGACTGCTTATCATTGCTGGCACATTTTAATATAAATTAAAATATTTTGATGCTCGATATTTAGATTTTATATACTACAGAGAAAAAAATTACATTTATTATCTAAGATTAAAGTCATTTATTGGTAAGTAGTCAGAAACTACCTGAAAAAAAACAAGTTTTCATAATAATTTAGCTTAATACTTTACCTGAATCTTTTTCAAAAGTCAGCAAACCAAACATCCTTCTTGGGTTGAGCTTAAGAGAATGAGAACAGTCCTTCAGAACATGAAGAATCAATACAAAATGTAAACAACAACATTGTAGACCAGGATTTGATACTATAAATATGTTTAGTTTGCTGAACAGCTGAAGCTACAATAACAGCTTAATTTAGCACCATAACAACATCTATCTTTAGCAGAAAGTACCTGTGATCAAAGGTGGGATCCACTCAGTTCTTCTAGTGAAAGTTTCCTTCTGTCTCCTTCTGCTTCTCACAGTTATACACTTTATGTTGTCATAGCACCGCCTCATGGGAGCGCTTGTTTTACAACATAGCACTGCAAAGGGGGGCGGGGTGCTATTGATCCTGTTTACATTAAACTTTGACAACTTTTATTGTCATTTTGTATACACAGAGTGAATATAAAACCAAATTTCGTTTAGTACAGCTTTCATGACATTTTCATTCCTTAAAGTGCAGCAATGATCAAATGTAAACAGTGTGGGAGAAAAACATGGTGCAAAAAAACACATTGATATGGAAGTTCATGGCAGTTTGATGCTGTCTGTGACGTGATTTTTCTATAAAACAATAAAAGCAGGCTTTTTAAAAAATGTAATCATCTTCTTTGAAA
>NW_015151471.1:50715-53518 GCF_000732505.1 Cyprinodon variegatus | reverse complement strand
TGGCCCTAATCCTCTTCCGTAAGTTTTTATCTTCTGTAAAATGAAGAAATTAAAAAAACTACTCTGGCTCTATGATGTCCCAGGAAAGACATAGCATAGCTGTTAGCTGGCCTGATGACCTGCTCTGTTGCCTTGTAGCAAAAAGGTCCCAGATTACACTCCAATCCAATCAAGATCCATTCCCATCCAGAAATCTTTCTCTGTTCAAAATGTCTGGAGTAGCGTTGGGATCATAATTGAATGCCTTGAATTGAAATCTGTATAACTACACATATTCAAAAAATGAATAATAAATAAATAACTAGTGTGATCTAACCCACAGTAAAGGGCTTCATCGTTCAAAACGCTACAAAAACTGATTAATGCAAAAGCAAGACGATTTTTTGTAAAAGGATAGCTGAGACTCTGATTGGTACTATTAATTTATTCAAAATTCTGCAATTCAGAACACATGGCACTTTATGCAGTGGGCAGTTGCTTGCACACTGTTGCTTACTTTGCAAAAATTGGAGAGAAGAACTTAGAGAAAAACCTTAGAACCACTGATATAGGAGTACTTTACATTTATATTAGTAATATGTAAAGTAATTGTACAATAACTCCATAGATGTCTCTTTCTAGGAAAGAGTTTTAGATAAGCATGTGAAGATTTAGGCTTAATAATTTTGATAACTCAAAAGGTTAAGAAATGAGCTTAAGATTTTAAAAACTGTTCTTCCAGGTTTAGGTTCTACAGTTTTCTGACATTAAGAAAATATGGGCTTAAAAGCACTGAGTGCATCAAGGAGAGGATCCAATTCTGAAATGTTATTAGTTTGAGATTTGTTTTCCAACTTTAATCCCTCCCTTACTTTTAGATCACATAGGATTATTATTTTCTTTGTACAAATGTACTGCCTTATGTTCTGTTCATGTAGTTAAAATGTCTTACTACTCAAAATGTTCTTTGCCAATAAACTCGCCTCGCCTTACATGCCCCGGGCTGCAATCAGACTCCTGATGGCAGGAGGTCATAAACTTTCAACTGACTGCAAAACCTCACAGCAACACTTGGTGGCAGCAGCCACTGGGGTTAAATGCAGGTCAGTTATAATGCTGAAGGAGTCAATCCTAACAATTACACCACCTTCTGATCTAAAAGTAAACTGAAGAGTAAAAGTTTGCTCTGAAATACTCACACGTATGAAAGATCAAAGAAGATTTTCATTGTTTTATGAATTATTAATAATCTAAACCAAAATACTTCAAACCTATAACATCCTATAGGAAATTTTGATTGTTTTGACAGAAATGTCACGTAGATTTTAAGTCTAGATTTGGTCCGTTTTCAAAATCCTGTTTATAAAGAAGCTGAAACAAAGTCCAGGAATGCTTAATAGCCAGATGCTTGGCGCAAATCACAATAACTGCGGGCTATAAGGGCAAAGTGTGCTCTACTAAATGATGAAAATGTTTCATTCTGTGTTTTATTTAAAGAACCTATTTGTAACATTTGTTGTATTGAAGTATTCACATAGTTCTTGCCTGATTTGTCCTTCACACCTCTAGCTTGTATTTCACAGACTTTTTTATTTATTTTGGGTATGTTAAGAACAGCTTGTTAATTGTTTCTTGATTCATCTTTTTTTTTTTTTAGATGTATCTCCACACTATGTCTATGTAGAAACACAGATGAACTGGACCGATGCTCAAAAGTACTGCAGGGCAAACTACATAGATCTGGCCAGTGTGAGAAGTGAATCTGAGAATGAGGCCATTTCACAGCTCGTGACGGTTGACTTTGCATGGATCGGCTTGTACAAAGAGTCTTGGAGGTGGTCAGACGGTCAGCGCCTAAAGATGACTTCATTCAGCAAATGGAATCAAAGTCAGTCAGTAACAGTGGAAAACTCATGTGTGACTACAACAAGCAGTGTATGGAATATAAGACCCTGTTCCAGCACATATCCCTTCATCTGTAGGGGTGAGTTAAACAAGTTCGACTGGGATAGAGGTCATTGTAGTGAAAGCTCTGTCCTTAAAATACAAAGTAAGCCATAACCTTCCATCTCCTGAATTTAACTTCAACCTTGACTAGATATATGTATTTAAATCTTGAAATTACTGGAAAAAATATGGTTCAAGAGAGTTTTAGAATAATGTAACTTTTGAATTTTCACTGGAACAGAATTTCTGGTCAGTAAAACTAAACTCTCAAGTCTTTTATCTTAACTGTAACCTGCTGAAACGGACAGTGTCATATAAATATATTTACGATCCCTTTAGGAGCCCTGCACAAGAAGGTGGTGAAAATCATCTTGTCCAAATCATCCTCCTCATTGGACCTGGAAGAAGCACAGGATGCCATTTTAGAGCAGGTATTTAAGGAATAATACAGATATTACAGAAGTTATGTCATGTTACATCAATTATAACTTAGAGGAAGATCATTTTTAATGTTTTATAAATTACATAAGTACCACAACAGATTTGCACCCTTAAAAACTCATATATTTGTTCACAACCCAGTGCAATGTTTCCACTAGATAACCGTTTAACTTGGAAGCTTGTGGGTATTCAGTGTAGATGGCAGCCAGTCACACATCAGCAAGTTTGAGGTCATAGTGGGAGGAAAAGATTCCCTTTTAACTGTGAGAAACCTCTAGCAGGACTCTGCTCAGTATAAGCTCTCATCTGCCAAGACCAAACGGGAGTCAGAAAAGACAGAGCAGACACATATTTACACAAAAACGCACAAAAAGTCATTAAAAAAAATCTTTGTCCAGGAATTTTTCCAGTTTAACAGAAGAATTTTACACTAAGA